>NC_060277.1:96629622-96883795 GCF_021613505.1 Equus quagga | reverse complement strand
TTTGAATTATGAGCGCGAAGGGGTGGCCGGGGCTGGGGGGGGGGGGGAGGGGGGGGAGGAGGGCGGGGGGCGGGGGGGGGGGGGGTTGGGGGGCTGACTCTGGGCAAGTGGACTGGGCTGGAACACGGGTGTTTTGACCATCAGGGTAGGGATTCAGGACTTTTCTCTAAGAATGCTGGAGAGGCACTGAGGTTTCTGAGCAAGGAGATAGGATTTTGAACTCTGGGGGTCGCTGGATGGAGAGATGTTTTCATCATTAGGGCAGAGAAACAGCCGAATAAAAGGGGGCCCTAAGTCAGGGAGAAACCTGAGGAGAGGCAGGGTTTTCTGCACCAGAACCCAGATCAGAACGACCTCCCGGGGGTCCCCTTCCTGCCTCAGGGAGCGGGTACAGCAGGGACCGCAGTCCTGGCCCCGCGCTCGCCCCCTCCTCCCCGCCCCGACCCCGCGCTGCCCCCAGCGCCGGGAGAGAGGCCCCTCCCCGGCCTCCGGAGGCCTGGCGTGGCGGATATTTGTGTGTGATACGATTGTAATTTGGGCCCCTTTTGGCCGCAGTAAATTGTCCTGTTTGCACAGCGCCAGGCTGAAATAGCCCGGCGCGCGCGCCCCAGGAAATGAGCTCACGCCCGGCGGCCGCCGAGAGCGCGCTGCAGCCGCCCCGGCGCTCTGAGCGCCCGCGCGCGGGCGGAGCTGCTATTTTTTCATTTGACCGACTTAAACAGGTAATTTGAATTATGATCACGAAAAAGTGCCCAAGGCTCTGTCTGCCACGGAAAGCTCAGAGTAAAGCGGGAGACGCTGCAATGGGGGTTTGGGAGGCTGCAGCATCTTCCTGTGCGGGGAGGTGGACCGAGGCTGGGCTGACGTGGGCTACTTCGGCCACCTCCCACGAGGCAATAAAGCCAGCCCAAACCTGCGGTGACAAATTACAATTTTACACAAATGATTTCTCAATAGGACTCTACAGCCATGGAAGAGGACATGTGAGCACGGTTACACCCACTTCCCATCCCCTACACACAACACAACAGCTATTTTAATTTCTCTAGCTTCTCACCCATCTTCACCCCTGATGCATAGGCAGACTTGTCAGCATTTTAATTAGCATGGTATATACACAATGCTGTGCTCCTTTTTTCACATGCTTTTAATTTCTAAATACTGTTTCTTGTTGTTACGTAAGTTTCCAATTTACCATTTTATTTATTTATTTATTTATTGGTGAGGAAGATTGGCCCTGAGCTAACATCTGCACCAATCTTCCTCTGTTTTGTATGTGGGATGCTGCCACAGCATGGCTTGATGAGCGGTGTCTAAGTCTGCATCCGGGATCCAACCCCGCAAATCCTGGGCTGCCAACTCATAGCACGAACTTAACCACTATTCCACGGCCGGCCGCCCAATTTACCCTTTTTACCAGCGGCTAGTATTTCATTGGCTGCATGTGCCCGCGTGTATAGGACCATCCCTCTCTGTTGGCTGGAGAGGTGCCTCCGGTTGAAGCCTATTATAAATAACATTGCAGTAAATGTCTTCGTAGATACAGAATTGTTCTCTCTTCCTGATGAATTATTTCCTTCGGATTAATTCCCAGGAGGAAGATTATTGGGCCAAAGTCTATGAACATTTTTATGTCGCTTGGTATTATTGCCAAATTGCTTTCCAAAAGGATGGTGTCTGATAATTTACAGTTTTAACAGAGGAGCTAACCAAATGTGTACACTCCACTTCCCTATCTGCACACCAAGGGCGTGACTTTGGGGATCAGAAGAGCAGGTCCCTGGGGGCAGCTTCAGGTGGGGGTGGGGCAGAGGTACAAGTGAAGAGACTGGGAAGGGTGGGTGCTGGGAGAGCCCTCACCCCAGCGTCAGTACCTTCTGGAAGGGCAGGCTTCCTGAGTTTTGAGCTCCCTCTCCTGCCCTCTCTGTCCCCTCTGTCAGATGTTCAGATCTGTCGCTCCCAAGCCCCCATCTCATTGTCCTCTCCTCAGAGTTCCTCCTTCCAGGGATGCCTGGAAACTGGCCTGGCCTGGACCCCGAAATAGCATGATTTGCTGAGCCAGCTTATCATGAAACCCGCGGGAGCTATTCGCACCTTTGGCTTCTTGTCATCTTTGGTTTTTCTGATGTAGAACTAACCCCTCAATGACAGGCTAAGGAGGGGCATCGGGGTTTGCTCTGGGAGCAGCCATCCATCTCACCAGCTGGGGTGGACCATGTCATCCAGTCCTTGCCAGGATGGGGTATGGTGGAATCTTCTATATTTGCAAAGACCAAGACTGGGAGATGAAACTGACAACGAAACTCTGCTGTCCACACCCCAACTATCTGAATCGCTGATGTCATTTCTCCCACAATTGGTTTGGTATCACCCCAGCCGACATCATGGACAGTTTTGTTACTTTCCAGGTGACACTGTAGGAAGAAAGCCCTTGTAGAGACACTTGGGCAAAGGGATAACAGACTTGACTTCTCCTCCTCTGCAGTAACCATGTGTTATGGAGACAAACTACTCAGGGAACGTGGGTCCCAACTTTGCTGATAAGATGAAGTTCTGGATGGATCTGCCACATCAGTGCTGTCCCTAGGACCCGAAAGCCCAGGGCAGAGTCTTATTTATGCTCCCAGGTCTTCCTCCCTTGGCCACACCATGGAGAAGTGGACAGAAGGTGGTCCTGGCAGGAGGGACCCAGGGCATGGACAGTGAGGCGGGGGCTTGGGAGGGACAGGTCTGAACCTCTGACAGAGGAAGGAGAGGGCAGGACCTGGAGTCTGAATCCTCCTGGGGTGAACTGTTACCTGCCAAGGAGCCTGAACAGAGGTCACAGTGCTTTCTTCTGACCCTCACATCCACAGCTCCGTCTCCAGAGTCTGCTTCCCAAGGGGCTGCTGGGAAACCACCACGCTGTCACTGGAGGCTCTCACACTTAGAATCACCTCTCTGCCCAAACCCCCAGCTGCAGTCCCAAGCTCCAGCTTGTGCCTCTGACTCTCCCTCCCCTTGGGTAAAGTTCGTGCCCATTGGCTACTCTGCCTGAGAGGACAGATGGAAGCCATTATTGCTCCAGCAGCCTGGAGATGGGCGGTGGGGGGGGGGGGGTGCCTGGTGCCTCATGAGCTCCAACCAACGCTCCTTCTCGGAGGCTCCTCAGCCCCATGTGCAAACAGAAGCCCACCTACAGGGAGCTGCCTAGACTGCTAATGGTACACCCTTAGGTCCCCACGGGGTGAAAATGGTATAACCTGGGGGAGCTGACTGATCCTCTCCTGCCTTGGGCCATGGTTTCGCACAAGCACTACCTGGCAGCCATTCCTCCCCCTCTGCCCCACTCAGCCATTTTCAGCTCCTTCAGCTCAAGTCCCTAATTGTCCGAGTGCCTCCAGTTCTCACATTCTAATTCATTTTGTACTTGGTGATGGCATCACCCAGTGAGCACTCAACGTCATCTTCTCCAAGTGTCTGAAAGACCGAATTAAGCCTGGTTTCACTTCATTGTCCTGCTCGTGGTCTCATGTATAGTCTGTCTCCCCAGTACAGCAGGACCCCAGGGGGACTGCCCATGTCTTACACATCATTTGGACACCGTGGTGCCGAGTCCAGGATCTGCCTCTCAGAGCATGCTCAGAAATGCATGTCAATCAATTTCAGTTGCTTATCCAACTCCTTCTGCACCTGACCAGGCTCCTGGTTGCAAGTGACAGAAACTGTCACTGGCTAAGAAGCGGCAAAGGAGTTGATTGGAAGGATGTTAGTGAGCACAAGGAGTCCACAGGAAGGCTGGCACCAGGATGCAATGGGCAAGGGAGGCCAGGGGACCAGTAACCAGCTGGCAGCACATCTCAGGAACTGGGTGAGGAGGCTGCCCAGGCACCACCCCTGCTGGCCACCACTGCCACCACCATGGAGATGATTGCCACACGTGAATTCTGAGGGCCAGATGGGGGACTATCTGATGGGCCAAGCCTGGGTCACGTGTCCAACTCTGACAGAGGTGGGAGGATGTGGCACCCCCAACTTCTGGGGTGGGATCCCTGACTTCCCCCACCAGGCCTACTCCGTGGGAGATTCCACACCCCAATGTGGATGCTGAGCAGCCCCTCAAATGACAAACGTCTAACAGTTACTGAGAGTGTGCCAGGGGCTCCCCTGGGGCTGGAATGTGCAGATGAGGAAGCAAGGCCCCAGCCAGGCAGGGAAGCTGGTGGGAAAGCAATCCCAGCTCCATTTGTCATTTGTGGCACACTCACTCTGTCAAGCACTGTCCAGGGCTTTCTCAGACATCATCCCATCTAATCCTCACCAGGGGGCGGGGCTAAACTAAGGGGCTAAGGGCCAGGGAGAGGCAGGCCTGCCTGTATCACAGAGAAACTGCCATCTAGCTGGGTGTGAGAGCTGAGCAGATGGACTGACTCAAGGGGGTAGAAAAAAGAGCAAGGTGCTCCAGGCAGAAGGGGCAGCGTGTATAAAGGCATGGAGGCATGAGAAAGGCAGAGGTGCTCAGGCCATCAAGGCTTCTTGGGGCGACTGGAATGTAGGGACCAAAGACGGCTATTGCAGTGGTCCACAGCAGAGATGAGGGGGCCTTGAATAACACAGTGAAAACAGCTAATATGTCTAAAACATAGTAAATGCCAAGCTTTATACGAGGCCCATTACATTCATTATCTCCTTGATTCTTCATAATAGCTGTATTAGGCAAGCACTGTTTTTATTTTGAGGAGGAAGAAACTGAGGATCAGAGAAGTTTAGTGACTTGCTCAAGATCACACAGCTAGGAAATTGGTAGAGCCCGGACTTGAACCAAAGCCCATGAGTCAATCACTGATGGCGCCAGAAGGAAGAGGAGCACTCCATGCCCTGCCGGATCCTGATCTCCCCCAAGACTGTACCTTTTTGCAGCATTCCCTATCACCTCCCTCTCCCAGCCATGGAGGGTGACCTCCATTGTTCGTGGGGTGTGGCTCGTCTTAGCCTTGCTCTAGCAGGTTGCTTCAGGGAGCCCACAGCAGAACCAGCTCCTTTGCACCTGCGTATTAAAAATCTAGTTTCCTCTTCCTATGTCTTGGTTCTGCATTCAGGGGAAAGGAACTGCCCGCAGACTCTTCGTGGGTAGGGGGAATTCTTGAAATGAGAAAATACAGCCGCCCGCTTTGGCTGGATCCTTTCAAGGCACGTTCAGACAGAGGGACGGGTGCGAGGGCATCTGTTGTGGTGGTTTCATGCTCCAGCTCTGGTGCTAGGTTGTTGGGTTTGAACCCCAGCCACCCCATTTAATGGTCATGTGACCGTGGGCAAGTTATTGAACCTCTCTGTGCCCAGTTTCCTCATTTATAAAACAGAGAATAACCCCTTATAGGGGTTGGGAGGATTGGAGAAGATGGTTTATAAAAGTATCCAGCATGTAGTGAGTACTAAAAAAAAAATGCAATTTGATAGGGGAAAAAAGCAGTTTTGTTCCATTTAACACACACCCTGTGATTGTCCCCTGGATCCCACACTGTGCTGTAGGCTGGGGTAGGTGAGACCTCTCAGAGTTGCAGCCAGGGTGGCAGGTGGGACAACAAGCTCCTGGCCACGCAGAGCATGGCCAGAGCCGTGAGAGCAAAGCTTGTAAGGACCAGAGGAAGGAGAGGTCTGCCCTGGTTGAGGAATCCACGTTATTCTTTGATAATGTGGAATTTGGTTCCAGCTTTCGAGAATGTGTAGAATTGTAAAAGCTTGATGGAGAGACATCATTCCAGGTGGAAGAAACAGCAGAAGCCAAAGTATGGAGGTAAGAGTGGGGGAGCTGTTTCACACATCAGAACAACCTCTGGACTTCTGACAACCTCTCAAACTCTTCAATGTCGTGACTACAAGCCCTCCCTCCCGGCGCATCCTGACAGCCATCTGCTTCCCACACAGAAGGATCAGAAAGAAGATCCCCACACTGGTCCGCTGGTCCTGTGAGTTGGGCAAGGGTGGCTCTCCCTCCATTCTGAGGTTTTCCCACCCCCTTGGTCCCCCCAGCACCAGACATTGGTATGAGAGCCCACAGCACAGCCCTGAATGCCAATGTCTTGTCCTGCCCTGGAAAAGTCCAGATAGGGGGCTGAAGAAAGGAAGCTATTTCTTAGGAGAGGTGTGGATTCAAGTCCCAAGTCTGCTACTCACTAGTTGTGTGAACTTAGGTAAGTGAGTGAATGGCTCTGACCGTTGGTTTCCTGGTCTAGAAAATGGGGATAGTAATAATCGTGCCCAGTATCCACTCCCCAGCACCCAAATTTGCCCTCATCACTGTTTGTATTGTCTTAAGGAATAGGAAATCCAGGGGCCTGCCTTTTGGGAACTCTTCTTGCTGCCTCCCCCTTCTGGAGCCAAGGGGGCTCTACAACTCAACCATGGTCTTGAGTGAGGACCGAGAGGTGGGCGAGGGGATCAGATTGTTCCTTCCCTTGGGGGTACCTGGGAGGGCATGATGAGGAATTCAAGCTCCTTAGGCTTGCTGGCGTTCACTGAGTCCTGTCCGCTCTAAGCCTCTTCTCCAGCCTTCCTCTCCATTCACTGAGCTCCCCCTCACCCTTCCAATAAATTCCCAGTTTGCTTAGGTGAGCTGGAATCCAGGTTTATGGCTTGCAATCAAACAGTCTTCCCAATACAGCACTTCTGTCCAATGAACAGGTTTGTTGTAGAGCTTAAAGATGACTGAACGTGACTGGCACATCGCACGGGCACCAGAGACGGTCATTGTCACTATTATTAGTCTCAGTTGATCTTCACAACAACCCATGTGTGAGGCTGGTAGTATACCCATTCAACAGATGAGGAAACAGGGGCTCAAAAGAGATTAAATGGCCCTCCTGAGTTCCCTCCCCAAACAGCAGAGCAGGGACTCAATTCCACATGTGTCTCATGGCAATGTCCCTAAGCCACACATTGTCCACACTGCCCCAGGGCTGCTTCTGTGCTGGTGGCACCTCGGCAAAGTGTCGCCTGTCAGCTGAAACCACATTGCCTTCCAGAATGCCTGTGGCAGCTCAGGTATTGGGCCAGCAAAGCAGGGCAGGACCCAAGAACGTCGCCCTGGGGGGCGTCCCAGCCCTCCACGTGAGCGTCCTGCAGCCCAGGGCTTGTCCGTGCTGTCTCAGATAAGACTTTGGAAACCTCAACCCCTAATTAGTGCCTGGCACAGGGCACCCAGTGGTTTGCGGGTGGCTTGTATTGGCTCGCGCAGTCTTCACAGGACATGGGTCTGGGCTAAATTTAAGCACTGTCACAGACAATTTAACAGTTTTCTGCGGGGGGGTAATTTAATGGTAAACCATAATTACCGATACAACTGATACCTTAATTTCCAAAACAATCTGTGGAGGTGTGTGGAATTCAAATCAGTCCAATTAGAATTCCATCTTCTCATAATAAAATACAGCATAATTGCTAATTGCCCCCTGGCTCACAATATTTTAAGGTAGAAAGTTGGTTTTGTTTTTTAATATGGCTTTTATTTTAAAGTGTTTGTTTTCAATTTTGGACCATCACCCGTGAGAGGGAAAGGATGTCTGTACCCCGGGCTCCAGTGGGGGCTCAGTGCATCTCTTCTTGGCAAGAGCAAGGGGCCTGGGAGAGGGCGAGCCGTGCACGGGGCTCCACTGAGGCCAGAGGTCAGCTCTTAGCAAAGCCAGGAGAAGCTCTGTTGATACGAGCCACTGGAGTTTGAGGGCACTTTTGAGGCGACAACGCATTCTGATGAGCACTAGAGTCAGACATGCAGACGGCCAGAGGCAAACCACCGGCAAGTTATTTCACCTCTGTATGACTCAGTTTCCTGATCTGTAAAATGGGTGTAATCATTGACCTTCCTCGTGGGGTTGTTATGAAGATCGACACAGTGCCTGGCACACAGTGAATACTCCAGAAACGGTGGCTGTTATTATCATAAATTCGTTTGTTTATTCACTCAGCAATTATATACTGAGCACTGTGCGGGCGGGCATGGGCTCAGGTGCTGGGATGCAAGAGTGAGGGCGCTGGATCAACCCCCCATCTCTGTGTCACGCCCATTCTAGTGGGCAGGAAACAAATGAAGGTGAAAAATAATCCGCCCGCTGCGAGAGGGATGGGCTGTGGGTCCCATGGTGTGATCCGGGAAGACCTCTCTGAGGAGGTGGCATCTGAGTTTATGGACCCTGGGAAGCTGAATTTACAGATAAGGAAACTTTGGGCAGCTTGCACATGCCGCGAAAGTTCAGGAAAGACGAGATGGGAGGGACAATCTAGGAGGAAAGGTGCCAGCGGTCAGGCAGAAAATGCCACGGAGAAGTCCCGGAAGCTGAGGGGCTGGAATCTCAGCTCTCTCCTTCAGGCTGGAAGGCACCCTCCAGCAACAGAGGTCACAGCAGAGGAGAAAGTGCTCAGGCAGTGGCGTTGGAGAGACTTGGCTTCAGATCCTGGCCCTGGACCAACTTGCTGTGCGGCCTGAGACAACAGCTTCACCTCTCCCTGGTGGCATCTTCTCCCCTGTAAACTGACACCAAAAAAAACTTATGCCACAGGGTCATTGATGAGGGTTGTGTGGGATCATGGGTGTCAAGAGCTTGGTAGATACTGGGCACTCCAGAAGTTCCAAGTCTGTTCCCCTAGTGAAACTTAGGCCCAGAGAGGGGAAGTGATGGGCCCAAAGTCACACAGCAAGGAGAGTAGGCAGAGTTTGGCCCAGTGTTCTCACTGATGGCTATCTTCCTGACAGCCAGGAGGCAGTTTCTTCACTGGCCAGGCAGAGGGTCTTTACAGGGCAGTTGTTGATGGGCAGCAGGCCAGAGAGGAAGTTTCAAAGGAGAGAGGATGACGGTCAAGCAGAGAGGCAGCCTCCTTTTGATGTGTACATTTGATGTGTACAGCCACATTTGATGTGTACCTGAGTTAGTAAGAAATAAGCCACCCCGACATCGAATTCAGGCATTCATTTATTCTCAACTGCTGAGCAGGTTGGAGACCCCCGGGAGGAGCAGAGCCATCTTCTGGGGATGGGGTAGGTTGGAGGGGTGAGGGGACTAGTCTGGACTGGAGACATATTGCTCCAGGATGACCCCCTTCTGCTGAGAAGCCCTCTGGCATTCCCAGACAGGCCCCGCCTACGCATCTGACAAATCCCACTTCCCAGCTGAGATCCAAGGGGCCTGCAAGATTAAAAACCTGGTCACCCACTGGTTATGGGGCAAATGGCTCCTGTTACAAGAGGGCTCCAGGGGCCTGGGAACCCAGCGAGGGGTGGGCAGGCGCCTGCTGACACCGTCTTATCCTGGGCCAGGGCCATTCATTGCCCACATGGAGGTGGGGGCCTGGGGGGCCCACCTGAGCCCCCTGCACCTCGGCAGTCATTACCACTCTTTGGCTGGCCACTGCCCAGACCACCCCGTGGATGGGAATTGGGGTCCAGGCCGAACAGGGCTTGGCTTGCTGCTCAGGGGCCCCCCTTCCCACGACTGAGGCCTGGGGGAGGGGCTTTGGGGGGTGTATTCAGACTTCTAGCAGCCTATGGGAGAAGCAGCGAGATTCAAGGACGGGGTCCCTAGAAACAGGCTGGGAAGGCTCTTGGGGCTTAATTCACACTTTTCAACCAAGGCTCCCCGCCCCCCAGCTCCCATGCCCTCAGAGGCCTTCTGCATATAATTTTAGACTCCTGGAGTCCTTAATTCATAACCTCTGTAACGGCAGGTGTAACTGGGACAGCGAACAAGTACAATTCCTAGTATCATCAAAACACAGCTTTATTTTTGTCTCCCACCTTCCTTTAAATTTTCTTCAGTGAGAATAATCTCTCCTGTTTCTGAACGAAAACTCCCAGAGGCCCATGACTTTCCCGTGAATTCACTTTAAGTCACAAACAAAGTCTCAGTTCAGACTCTGGAATTTCTGGGCTCTATGCAATGTTACCATAGCAAGAATGGTCCCTTAGACTAACGATAACTAAAATAAGACAATATCTACATTTGTATTCTGACACAATTCTTATTTACTCACTCATTCCGCAAAATCTGACCCAGGGTCCATATGTGGTTGACGGTGGGAAGGCTCCAGAGTTATAGAAGGCAGCTTGTCTGGATGTTCGAAAACCTGTGCTCAGTCACCCATCTCACATGACCAGAAGCTCAGTGACACCCCGGAAGAGGAGAAACCCATTTCTATCTCTGTTTGGGCAACAGTCAGGAGGCATGGTGCTTTATAGTCTAGAGAACATCTCTGAAGACCCCATCTTACTTAACCTTCAGCAGTACCCATTTTACTGATGGGGAAACTGAGCCTCAGCGAGATTAACTAACGTGACTGATGATGCTCAGTAAGTAAGTGGCAAAGTTCAGACTCTAGCCAAAGCCTTCCAGCCCCAACTTTGGAGCTTTCTGCTTCACCACCAGCCGCTCATGCCTTTAGGGCCATGATCTGACTCTCTTTTGTTGCCTGTGTGGGAGCAGAGTGAGGCGGGGAATCTGCACTCTGAGAACTAACCAGAGAGGAAGGGCGGGCAGGCTAGATCCCCCATCACCAGAAAGCAGCCGGGGCTCAGACCATCCATCACTGTGGCCAGGAAAGCCAGAAGGTGAAAGGCAGCTTTTAATCCCCAAAACTTAGGAAACCACATAAGCTCTAGAGTGCTGTGATGTTATTGGTGAGAGGAAGAATGTAGGGGAAAAGTAAGATTTGGAATTGTTAGAAGGAGTGAAAACGATTTGGAAGTTGAGGGGAACAACCCAACAGCTGCGTGGCTCCTGGCTCACCCTCAGCCTCTCAGTTGCCCCAACATTAGGAGAGATTTTCTTTTCCCAGGAGCTCAGAGAGAAGTCCCAGAGCAGATCCTCATTGGCTCTGAAGGGTCATGTGTCCTTCCATAAACCAATCACTATAGCGGGGGATTCGTGACCTGATTGGCCAGGCCCAGGTCACATGTTTGGTCCGAGGCGAGGCAAGCGGGGGTCAACTGCCCCTGAACTGCGGTAATGCAGATAGGGAAAGGTGTGTTACCAGAAGAAGGGGGGAGGGGAAATGGGAAATTAGATAAGAAAGAGGGCTTTGTAGGACAGAGTAAGGATTTCTACTTTTTAAATGGGCAGTAGGAGCTAATGCCTGCTTTTACACAGAGAAAAGATCTTATCCACGTGGGGTGCAGGCAGGTCAATCAGACAGCAGTTACATTGTTGCTACTGGTGACTTTTACTCATTAGGTGTCAACTATACATACATAGTATCTACTAGTGTAAATTACTTAGCCATAAGGCATAATGATTAAGAGAGTAAGACCTGGTTCTGTCACTTACCAATGACTTTGAGGAAGTTCTCTGTGCCTCAGTTTCCTCATCTGCAAAATGAGTATAATAACAGCTGTTCCTAGGTTTGCTCTGCAGATTAAATGCATTTATACACATAGGCACTTGAAGCAGGGTTAGCCCGAGTGTTTGCTTTGGTTCTGGGAGCCAGAACACCTCCCTGACGAGGCTGGCCTGGCAGCAGCAGCCTGAGCAGTGGCCCGGTTGCCCGCTGCCCTCTGCAGCCTCCCTTGGCTGACAAACAGGAAGGGGGCAGGGCTGCCTGGGTGCCCCTGCCCGCCCCCGCGGCCCCGTGTCTGGCCCCAACCCTCCTCTCTACTCACGGCTGCGGTGAACTTGGATGTGCTGCATGGACCGCAAGCCACAGTCCGTCACAAATTGCCCTGTGGTGAGTAGAAAGCACATTTATAATTGATGAAATCAGGGGGCGATGGCTCATCGCTGAGATGTTTAGTAAACAAGACCCTGGCCTCGGGTGGGGGTGGGGGCCCCCGTGATGCTCAAGAGAGCGCAAGGGACAGAATAAGGGGGCCCCAGCTCCCCGCCCCCAGAGAGTGCTTAAAAGGCCCCACCTGTCAGCTTTTGTTTTTACTATTCAACTACTATTTTGAAAATTTTAGTCTTATAGAAAAGTCGTGAGAATATTATAAACTCCCATACACCTATCACCTAAATTCACCCATTCTTAACATTTTGCCACATTTGCTTAAGTTCGTTCTCACTATATGTATGTATATTTAAGATAATAATATACACGTTATTAGTCTGTCTCTTACTTTGCTGAATCGTTTGAGAGTAAGTTGCGGAGATCATGACCTTCCCCCCAAATATTTCAAGGACGTCCTCTTCCCTTCCGACAGGAGAATGAGCAACGTCAGGAAACTGAATAGCAACACAATACTAGGATCTAACATACAGTCCGTTTTCAAATTCCACCAGTTGTCCAATATCATCCTTTATAGCAACTTTTTTTTCAATCCAGCTGGACACACTCTTCATTAGTTAGGGTTCCAGGGTGTTGGCTCCCTTGGCCCCCCACCCCGCTGCCGGCCAGGACTCTGCAGTCAGTAAGAGGGATAAAGCTGTGGTTAGGTCAGAAAGCAAGGCCAATCTTGGGATGACAAGTGGGGCCAGATGTAAGAGCTGGCTAAGTTTGAGGTGCCCTGGAAGCTTCTTCCAGAGGGTCCTGGGGGATGATAGTTCAGGTGAACAGAAGAAGGGGCACACAGGTTCTGGAAGGTACTGGGAGCCCAAGGCAGACAGGAGGCTCCCACGCCTTGTGTTACAGCAGCAGATCCCTGGGCCCAGAGGGGTAGAGTAGGAGAGCTGTGCTAGGGAGATGGGGAGACAGCCCCTTTCAGGCACAGGAGCTGGGAGGGGAAAGACAGCCTTGTCATCCACATGCCAAGTGGCTAGTTTGTATAGTCACCTAATAAGTGTTTACTGCACCCTTGTGAAGTACGGAGAACTATCCAGGTGCTGGAGATAAAGCTGGGCTACAGCCCTAGCTTCATGGGGTTTATGTGCTATTGGGGGAGGTAATCCTTTGGATTATTGTTACGAAAATAGTCAATCCCTTAGCCACCCCGCCCCACTCAGACATTTGCACACCTGTTATGGGGGAGATCCTTTCCCACTCCACTGTAACAGACCTGGCCATGACGCTGCTTTGGCAGTAGGATGTTAGCAGCGTGTCATGAGCACCCTCAAATGTGCTGTGAGGGTCGGCCTGGCTTTTCAGTTCCTGCCATTTTCCACGAGAAGCATGTGCCCCAGGAGCTGCTAGTCCAAGGAGAATGAAGAAACACTTGGAGCAGACCTGCACCCAAGCCACAGCCTGGAGCTGCACTGCCCTGGCTCACCCCTGGACTTATAAATAAGAAAAATAAATGCTTGTTATTTTAAGTCCCTGAGTATTGGGATGGTTTGTTACACAGCATTATTTCAGCAATAGCTGACCAAGATGGGTAGAGGCAGAAACTAACCAAGTCAACCAATAAATGTACCATGGCAGGTGGTGAAGGGAACAGGAAGACAAGGAAAGCTGGAGGAGGGGAAGAGAGCGTGGGTGCTCTTGTAGATAGGGTAGCCGTGAGATACGGCAGCCACGGAAGGTGCTCCGATAAGGGAGCAGAGATCTGAAGGAAGTCGAGAATGAGTCATGTGGTTATCTAGGCTAGGGAATTTCAGGCAGAGGAAATAGCGAGTGCAAAAGTCCTGAGGCAGGAACAAGCTTCACGTAGGAGCGAGCCTGTGTGGCTGGAGCAGGAGCCAGCAGGGGACAGGGCGGGGGTGACAGACGGCTCAGGGAGGAGGCTGGGGCTAGATCCTTTGGGAAGGACATGGAATTTTATTTGCATCATCTAGTATAACTTGTTCCTAGCTGTCTCATGAAACAGCCCAAGAACAGAGGCAGAGTGGGGGTGGAGGGGGTCACTGGCTGAGCCCCCTGGTTTAGGATCTGTAAGGACAGGGCCAGTGTCGGCTGCAGTCGTGCTGGGGCCCCAGGGCCTTTCCCAGCTCTCATCCCCCTGCTTTTCCTGGAGGTTGTCCCCACCTTGTCTCCGTGACCCTTCCCTAGCTTTACTCCCCTCCCACCTCTCCAACACCCCCACTGCTTTCTCTTCTCCGCCCTCCTCACTGGACCTTCCCCGACACTAGCCCTCAGCTTTCTGCTCCTCCCTGTCAGCCCCGTCTCGGCCCTTGAGGTGGGATAACTCCCAGCTCTCCAGCCCCGTTCTGTCCCTGGGACTTTTGAGCATTCCGCCACTAATGCCCTGCTTAGACATGTCCCCTGGGGTGGCCTGTGGTCCTCTCACACTGGACTTGGCTTAAACTGAGCCCGTCACCAGGGACTGGCTCTCAGAGGACTATCTGAAACCTAGGAGCTTCATAGACCCCTCCTGGGCCCATTCTAGTTCACAGTCAGCACTGGCTGGGCCACTGGCCCCATTTTCCTAAAATGCTGATTTCAAAATGTCACTCCTGGGCCCCTGCCTTGGGTGGCTGCTCTTCCTCCTGGGATGAAGGAGCCCTCCTGGGCCCGGCACTGAGGGGCTTCTCCGCTTGGGTCTCAGCTCACTCAGGTAACCGTCCCCTCCAGTCTAGATAGATCTCTCCCTCCCCGCCCCAGCCTCAGGCACACTTTGCACCCAGGTCTTTGCTTTGCACTGCACTGAGGGCCCTGCATTACTGAGAGCCTACTGTGTGCAAGGCACTGTCCATGGTGCTGGAGTGCAGAGGTACACCCGGCAGACCCCTGTCCTCATGGAGCCCGCAGTCCCCAGAGCCCCCTAGGGTGCTTCCACTGCCCGCCCTGCACTTCTCCTTCCTGCCCCTCCCTCACATCTGGGCCACTCAGGGCCTCAGTGACCAGTGCGTCTCTGTCATTTGGCCATTTGGCACTAAGCATATCTTGCCTTGTGTCTGATTATTATTTTTTTCTGCTTTTTCTCTCCAAACCCCCCAGTACACAGTTGTGTATTTTAGTTGTGGGTCCTTCTAGTTGTGGCATGTGGGATGCCGCCTCAGCATGGCCTGATGAGCAGCGCCATGTCCGCATCCAGGATTTGAACCGGCAAAACCCTGAGCCACGGAAGCGGAGCATGAGAACTTAACCACTCGGTTATGGGGCTGGCCCCTGATTATTTTCTCAGATGAAGATTTCCTTTTTTTAATTGTAAAGTAATACATACTCATTGTGGAAAATAAGAAAAATACAGAAAAGAAAGAGGAAAAAAATAACAGAATATTTAAGGCTTCCCTTAAAAAAAGGTATCTCCAGGTGCTCCCCTTACCATCCTTACCCAGCAGAGGTGAGCAGCCTGACTTCCCCAGTGGGAGATGAGGCCAGCGTGGGGGACGCCACAGAAACTTGGGCACAGGTTACGGTGCAAATGACCTAATCAGAGCCTTTGCTGAGAGTGGGAAGAATTTTCCGGGGTGGGGGGAAGAGAAAACATAAGAGAATCAAGTTCTTAGTGAAAACTGGGGTGGGGGGCACAGAGGGAAAAGCCAGAGTCTGGGGGGTGGCAAGTCCAAGAGAGCAGGTTAGAGTGGAGAGCGGAGCCCTGAAGAGGTGCCAGGGGCCCCGGCTCCTTGCCCATATACTGAACTGACCGAGTGTTGGTCCTCTCTGAGATGCTGTTTCCCCAGGCGAATGAGCATCGCCACGCTTGGCTTCCCTTGTGGAGTCATGGGGAGGAACAAATGCCACAAAAACCCTTCGTGAACTGTAGCACCCGGCACAAATGCGAGGGTGTGCTGCTCTCCTGGGCAAGGCCCTGGTCTGTGCCCGCATCCCAGTCTGGGTACTGAGCCTCTGGAGGACAAGGAGCGCTTTTATTCCTATTTCTCCTCTGTGTGCCCTAGTGCCCAGCCCTGGGCAGGGAGGGCACACAAACACATTTATTATGCCCCTGTGTTAGACACCCTGTGGGGGGCTCACACATATGGCTAGAAGACCCTGGGCGCTCAGATCCACCCTCTATGCAGATGGGGAAGATCAAGCTTCACAAAGGCGATTTGACATTCTTAGGTAGTGACAGAGCCAGCACTCAGCCCCTGAGGAAGGCTGGAGGGAGGGAATGAACGAAGTGAAATGGGGCAGCAACCAGCAGGATGCAGAGCTGATCCGTGGTGAATCTTAACTCTGCTCAGTGCCATAGCTGTGTGGCTGTCTCTCACGGGCTCTCAGGGATCTCCAAGGGGCATGGAGGCAGCCCCCTGGTGTGCAGGGTGTCGGGGGCAGACCCCAGGGCCCAGGTGTGGGCACGTCCTGGCGGGCCTTGCTGAGTGCTGCGCTGCTCTGCCACCCTGCTCCAGGAGCTCCAGCCTCTCCCCAGGGTGCTGGACACCACTCCCAGCCACTCTGGCCCAATTTCTTACGGGCTGCTCCGGGATGGCAGCCTCCCAGCACGGCTATGAATAGCCTCTCTGCTGGGCCCAGACAGCCAGTTGGCAAACACTGTAATTTGCTGAAAAGTTTGGAATGTGTCTAAAAATGAAGAAGGCAAATGAGACCAGCCTTGAGGGGGTGCGACCAGCTTATCCACTTCAGAGGCGGGCCGAGCCTCTCTCGTGTCCCTCACTCTTTACCTCTCTCCCATTCCAACGTCTTTACAAGGACACTGCAGGCAAGTGTCGGACAGAGGGAACAAATGTGAGTCTAGGAAGTAAATATTATCATTTCCACCGACAGGGCCACCTCCTGTATTGGCCTCACCCCTGACCTTCCTGTAGGAAGAAGGACAGCCCATTGCTTAACCCTTTCTGGGCCTGTTAGCTAAATTGAAGAGGATGAGATGGGCACGTAAGGACAATGACAGCCAGAAGGAACCCCCCCAAATAATTTCATCCATCTCCCCCAGTTTGAAAATGAAAGTGATTTGACAAAGGCCAAACAGCAAGTTGCAGCAGAACCAGATTTAGGCTGAGGTCCCTGGGCTCCCAGTTTGGTGCCCAAGTCTCAGACTCATGCCCTCCTGAGAGAGGCCATCTCTCTTAGGGACTGAGGAAGGGTTCTGTGGCTCTCTAATTACACTGAGCGTTCACATCTGACAACGCTTTTCTTTTTTTCATTTTTTGAAGATTAGCCCTGAGCTAACATCCACTGCCAATCCTCCTCTTTTCCTCTTTTTTTGCTGGGAAGACTGGCCCTGAGCCAACATCCATGCCCATCTTCCTCTACTTTACATGTGGGATGCCTGCCCCAGCATGGCTTGACAAGTGGTGCATAGGTCCCCACCTGGGATCTGAACTGGCAAACCCCAGGCTGCCGAAGAAGAACATGTGAACTTAACCGCTGCGCCACCAGGCCGGCGCCCTGACAATGCTTTCCTGATGTTCTGGTCTGATCCTCACTTGCACCCTGGACGCATAGCTACTTTTCTCCTCAAACCCCAGGATAGAGACTCATCCTCACCCACCAGCCAGAGAAACGCTGAGGTGGAACTCACTATGCTATCCCCAAGCCAGGATCAGGGCTTTTCCCAACCCCAGGCAGAACTCACTGCCTGAAAACCCATCTTTTATTGTTCTTTGTGCCGTCTTCTGGGGTTCGGATTTTTCTGTAAGGGAAGAATCAGAGCATTGAAAACAGTGGTAGACTGGGAATCAGGAATTCCGAGACGGGGCCCCAGAGCCAGCGCTATCTCGCTATGCGAACTTGGGCCAGCCACTTCCCTCCATGGAGCTCAGCTAACCCATATGTGAAAGTGTAATATCAACAGAAGCTTCCGTTTATGGAGGACATAGCCACATGCCTCACCTGCTCTCATCTCTGTCCTCATAGCAACTGTTTGCACAAGATAGATTCTTATTGCATTTTACAGATGAAGAAACTGAGGCAGAGAGAGTAGATAACTTGTCTGAAACCACATCATTTATTTAAAAGTTTGAAGCCCACTGCGCCAGAGGTTCTGAGGTCCCTTTCAGCCCTAATAATTCTGCCTTTGGTGATTCCAAACACAGTAGGAACTAGTAATAGCTCAGTGGGAGCTCCCAGCTCTTGTCTGCAGAGAGGCTTTGTGTGAGGCAGGGGTGGGCAGGGAGCGGGCACAGTTCACATCCCTCCAGAAGCTGTACATCAGGAAGGAGCCAGGATGCCACGGCCTTGGCCCATCAGCAAAGGCCGCATCTCTCTCTGCTCTGCAGAAGCCACCTGCCTCCCCGCAGGGCCACCCAGTGGGGAATTGTGGCTAAAAAGCGACATCTCGTGGCCAGTTTTAGAACTGCACCCCAGCCAAACTCCAGCCTGTTTCCAGGGCAGCTGGAGAGGACAGTGAAGAATGCCGGGAAACATTATATTATAGACTTGGATGGTTATCTAAATTATTTGTAGAGTTTTTAAAACACACAGGTGCCAGGGCCTGAGCCCAGACCTAGAGAACCAGAACCTCAAGGAGTGGGAGCGGGGAATCTGTGTTTTTTAGGCCCTGGTGATTCCGTAGCAGCCTGGCGGAGAACCCCAAGTACAGATGGCTTTTAAGGGGGTGCCGGGGTGCTGGTCAGAAGAACTTCTCAGTTGCAGCGCCTCCAACTGGTGTTTCACTTCTGTCTGAGCTACCGGAACTTTCCAGGCAGCTGACAAAACTAAATCCATTAGGCATTATTTACAAAAGGAAATACAGCTGCGCTTAAGTTTGATTTGTCCTTTATTAGGAAATAAAATGGCAGCTGGTAGAAAAATATTAACATCGAAATGGAATCGGTCATTTTAGATCAATGTCAGTGAAATTTAGTCCACGGGTAGAGAATACAGGAGTCATTTTTTTCCCTTTAATGCGATGGTTCTCCGCTGGGGCGATTTTGCCCCCCAGGGGACGTTTGACAACGTCTGGAGACATCTTTTGGTTGTCACAGGAGGTGGGTGCTACTGGCATCTAGTGAGCAGAGGCCAGGGATGCTGTTGAACATCCTGCAATGCTCAGGAGAGCCTCCCACGACAAAGAATGATCCAGTCCAAATGTCAATACTGATGAGGCTCGGGGCCCTGGGAGCACAAAGGGCTCCCATCTTCAGGTCCCCTGAGGGTGAGGACTCTGACTCCTTCGTCCCCCGACTGGGGCCTGGCAAGGGCAGGTTATCAGCATACACTTAATGACAGGAGTGCAGGCAGGGGTACTTTGAGGGAACATATTTGCCATGGACACATTTCAAAACCAGAAGATTTACACAGTTCTGGGTGCACATCTACACGACACAGACTTCCTAAAGCTGGAAATCTCATTCTCTAGCTGGGCAGTGCCCACCTGGGCCAAATGCCACCTGGGAATGGGGTAGAGTGGACTGATAAGGAGAGTTCAGACCCAGGATAAAACAGGTTCAACTCTCAGGTCCTCCAAGCTGTGTGACCTTGGGCAAGTCACACAACTTCTCTGGGCCTTAGTCTTCCTCTGTAAAGTGAGGCTAACACACCTCCTCACAGGTTGTGGTGAGGGTTAAATGGCATCATGTGCATAAAATGCTTAGCCTAGAGCCCGGCCCTGTACGTGCTCATTAAATGTTAGCTATCATTGGCGTTACTATTATTCCTGTCTGGACTGGTTGTGTGGCTGCTGCACTGCCCAAGACAAGCTATCACCCGCCTTGTATTTGAACATGAGGAATATCGAAGCATGAGGAATGCAGCAGACAGAGGCAGGAGGTCCTGGATCCGCTGCGAACCTCTGAGGGAGGGGCCTGGGAATGCACATTCGTAATAAACTCCCAGGTTGGATAAATTGGGCAATCTGGCTTTAGTAGAAAGATTTTGGAGTTAGGTTGCCTGGGTTCAAATCCAGGCTCTGCTGCTTACTAATTGGGTGATGTTAGGCCAGTTACTTAACCTCTCTGTGCCTCAGTTTCCCCAGCTGTTGGGAACCTGCCTGGCACCGCTCAGGCATCTGGGGGGACTCGGTAAATGGCAGCTCCTCCCCCTCCCTTCTCCAGCTCTGAGAAGCGGGGATTTTCACCTTCATCTCCCATACAAGTCCTGTCTCCGTCCTGGCATTTCCCTTGGAGTCATCCTTTCTCTCGGCCTCCACTGGCCCGAGGCGGGTGTAGTTGTCTCCCACTGGCCCCCCCCAGGGGCTTCCCAGACTCTCCTGCCCACCGCCCCAGTGAGTCCTTCAAACACCAGCGACAGCAGACTCCCCACTGCGGTTTCCAGTTTTCAAAGCCCCTTTCCCGTCCTTTACCTGTTGATTCTTCCCGAGCATCCTGAAGCCTCGTCGTCAGATCTCCCTTAAGCACACAAGCCTGAATCTGAGGCCAGGGGCAGCCACACTGTCCAAGCCACAAAGCAAGAAAACGGGAGCATCTGTGCAGCTTTCTCCTGCGACCTGCGGCCTCTCGGTTCCTCCCTCAGCCCCTAGTCAGTGTCTCGCCCTGCCCTCCCCCGCTCAGGAAGCTGCTCCGGCTCCCCAGCAATCACGTCCAGGTGTGCAGGCCTGGCTTGAAGGCCCACAACCTGGAACCACTTTCCCTTCCACCTGTATTTCCCCGCCTTTCCCAACACCCAGCGGGGCTCTCCTCCGTCTGCCTCCCTGCTTGCATTCAGGCTGTTCCCCTGTAGAGCACCCCCTGGAGAGGAAGATAACACTGCGGGGGATGGAGGTGGTCCTCTGCATGGGCCCCTGGCCCCCTGGCGGTGGGTCCCCTTCACAACACCCTCCAAACACCCAGGCCTGGCCCCACTCCCTCAGCCCCTACCAGCCCCTCCTCCTCCGGGAAGCCTCCTTGCCCTTGGTTTAGCATCCACAGCCTCTCGTGGCCTCCTCTTCTGCCCCTCTCTCACCTGCCGTTTGCCCTTTCTGCATCTCTGTCTCCATCAGCCACATGCGAGCTCTGTGTCTCTGAGCAAGCGGCCTCAGAGGCTTTGACGTGGGAGTGAAATAATCAGAGCCACTCTGGGGGGGGCAGGCCCATGGTGCAGTGGTTAAGTCCTGCGTGCTCTGCTTTGGCAGCCCAGGTTCACGGGCATGGATCCTGGGCACTGACCTACACCGCTGGTCAAGCCATGCTGTGATGGCGTCTCACATACAAAATAGAGGAAGACTGGTATAGATGTTAGCTCAGGGACAATATTCCTCAAGCAAAAAAAAAAAAAAGAGGAAGATTGGCAACGGATGTTAATAGATGTTAGCTTAGAGTGAATCTTCCTCACCAAAAAAAAAAAAAAAGAACCACTCTGGGGTCAGGAGGGCCAATTGGAAGTGGGGGTTGGTGGGAGGAGGCCAAGGGGCCTGGGGCACTCACTACGTGTCACCCTCATGCCATCCTCTCACGGCACAGGGACAGATATTTTGGCCCACATCTTAAGAAACCGGAGGCCTGAGAGGCAGTACTGGAACCCACGAGCAGCCCTCTCTGCCTTCGATGCCTGAGCTTGGCCCTCAGGCCCATGGTTCTCAGCCCCAGAGGCACAATAGAATCATGGGAGCCCTTCAGACACCCCAAGTCCCAGGCTGCACCCAGAGCCTTTTGGGGTGGGACCCAGGCGACAGCAATTTTAAGGTCCCCAGGGGATTCTGGTGTGCAGCCAAGGGGGAGGACAGACACTAAGGGCTGAGACAGCACTTTGCAAACCGCTGCTTCACGTCACAGCGCAGCTGCGCATCCCCCCGAGACTGTCTTCTCATCTGTGAAATGGGATGGTCGCGGTTCCCTGAGCTCAAGAGTTGAACTGCTTCCCTGATCACCATTGCCCCCCGCCCCGCGCCGCACCCCTGGCTCCCGTCACCCTGCTCTTTCTGCCAAGGCCCTTCTCACCGAGAAGGTACTATATATCTTCCTTGTTTATGAAATTCGTGCTTTCTTGCTGGACACTCCCTGCCTCCGCTAGAGCATCCTCCACCTGAGGGCCAGGGCCTTCATCTTTGCTTCGTGTGTCTTCCCTGCATCCCAAGCACCAAGCAACACACACAGCACTTTGCACACAGTAAGTACTCGACAAATATTTGTTGAACGAACGAATGATTGAATGAATGAATCCTGTACCTGGCACCACGGCAGGCCTCTATGAAATGTCGCTGGTGTCACTGCTGTGGCTGTGGCCGTGGTCCGCAGCCTTCCAGCCTCACCTGTTCACCTCCTGAGCTGTTCGCAAACCCAAGGCCACCCAAAGTCAACCTGAACGTTTCTTTCCGCTGGAAACACGCCTCTGTGCCACGCACCGCGGGGCCTCCCCTCCTGCCTGTTCCCCTCGGCCACACGGTGCCCGCGCACCAGCCAGGGGAAGCGGCAAAGTTTCAAGATTTCATTTGTAATTCTTTGCAGATGAAATGTCAGAAATATTGGAAAGGCAGAGTCATAAATCTGATCCTAATATAGCATGGAGCTTATTAATGAAGAATAAATCAGCGAGGGGAGCCTCCCCGGAGCGCTCGGCGGGCCTGCGGGGACGATGGCATATTTATGTGCGAGCGTATTGGGTCTTCTGCTTCCTCTGATATATGGCCAAGGCGGATTTGTCAGGGCACTAGCCTTAACATCAACCAATTATATTTTTTTCTAGTGAAAATTAATCTATTCTATAGAAATATCCTAAGCATTTATTGGATTAGGACCACATCCAAATGGAGAAGATTAAACACACACGCTCCACACACAGCACACACCACGGTGGGACTCTGGCAGGTCCTGAAATGGAGCGACTATACACCCTCCCCCAGGACGCTCCCCCACTGAAAAACTCAGGTTGAAAGAGCTGGAGGGACCCACCCTCATCGCACAGGTGGGGAAACCAAGGTCCCAGAGAGGGACGTGCCTTCCTCATGGTCACCCAGACTGCTAAGGCTCATGTGAGACGGGAACCCCAAAAGACGTCCACATCCTAATCCCCAGATTGCCCCGATGTGAATATGTGACCTCACCCGGCAAAAGAGACTCTCCAGGTGTGATTAATGAAGGAGATTAAGATGTGGAGATTATCCTGGACGGTCCACTCTGATCAAAAGCGTCCTTATAAAGGAAAGAGGGAGGCAGGACAGTCAGAGTAAGAGGGGCGAGGATAGAACAGAGGCCAGAACGGTGTGGGGCCACGGGCCAAGGAATGCAGTGGCCTCTGGAAGCTGGAAAAAGCAAGGAAGGAGAGATTCCCTTAAAGCTTCCAGAAGGAATAACGCAGCTTGGCTGACACCGTGATTTCAGGACTGCTGACCTCCAGAACTGTCAGATATTAAATTTGCGTTGTTTTAAGCCACTAAACTGGTGGTGACCTGTTACAGCAGCAAGAGGAAACTAACACGGTGCTAGAAGTTTTGTCACAGGAAACTGCACCTGGCAGTGTCTGCGGACAGTGCTAGAGAGGGGCCCCCTGCCCCCGAGGGTCTCCCCAGATCACCCCTGGCGTCAGGTGGCTCCTCCTGTCCCGAGGCCATGGGCCCGTTGCTTCCCCCCTGCGCTTCCCTTGTTGGTGGCTCTCCCCTTTCATGCCGGGCTGCAGTGCGGTCTGCTCCCGTTTTCTTGGTTCCTCACCTGCAGTTTTTCTGAAGCCTGACCCCCCTCAGTCCTGGGCGAGGACGCCACTCCCCACCAAGGGTTATTACTGCACCCTCACGGCCCCCATCCCCTCCTCTCAAGGACTGTCGTACCTCTGAGAGCTAAGGAAACAGAGACCCCGTCCAGGGCATTTCCCCTGCAGCCTCTCCTGCTCTCAGCCACCATCCCCCCCACCCCTCATGGCCTCAGAGAGCAGGGCCACCCCTTCTCCATGCCGCTTTGGGGGCCTGCTCCAGTCTGGCGATTCCTCTCTCCACCCCTGGGCCTCAGGGACAGAGGTGCGGTTCAGAGAGCCCCCAGGCGGCACGATGGGGGAGCAGACCCAAAAGGACGGGAGGAGGGAAGGAGGAGACTTGTGCAAAAGAGGCCGCAGGGGCTGTGGCAAGTCGTTCTTGTTCTCGAAGGCTGGCCAGTGGCCGCTCGCCTGGCTGGCGGCTTATTAAAGTGCATATTCCCAAACACCCCTGTCGCCCCATAAACGCCCCCTGGCCAGAGCAGAACCTCTGAGGGTGGGCCCGGGAACCTGCAGTTTATCACGCTCCCCGATGTGTCCTCTACACGGAAATTAGAGAAAAGGCCGTGAAGTCAGCACCCCGGGGCCAAACCCTCCTGGTGTGAGGAAGGTATTGAAAATCTCGAGCCCCAGTGTCTCTTCCAGAAAGTGGGGGCACCCTGATATGCACATGGCAGGAATTATGAGGATTAACATGAATACATAAAGCACAGAGGCCAAGGCTGTGTGTGCCCTGGCCCCCTCCCCGGAGCACCATCGTCTTGGAGCCCAAAGGACCTAGCTTCTGACAGCCTGTGGGCCTGGAAGCACCAGAGGATGAGGCCCACCCCACTCAGCAGGCTCGCCCGCCCCATAACGGGATGGAGTGGGTTCATAAATACCCCGGCTCCCTCGTCCTTCAGGCAGGATCACTCTGAGGCCACCCAAGTCACCAAGCAAGGTGGAGCCCCAGCCACCCACGGGGTAACGCCTAACTACACACCCTTTGTGAGTTGTCCTCCCTTCTCTGCCTCACTCCCCCACTGTCCTACTGGAGTTGTGTGTGAGCATTTCTTAAATAAATGCCTTGCCTTTGAATCCTTGTCTCAAGTCAGCTTCTGGGGGACCCCAGGCTAAGACAAGCCCTAATGCGGGGTCTGGCAGGCAGGAAGTGATCGTTCTTTCCTCTCCTCCCCTTTGCCTCTCAGTGCAGAGAGCAGGTCAGCCCAGACCAGGTGAAGTCACCACAGGGCCCTGGGTTGTGCTGTGGCCTGGAGGGGCATGTGCAACTGCTGTTGTCCAGGGAGCAGCAATGATGGACCCCACCCGGCTGGAAGAAGGCCATCGTGGTCCCAGGGAGGCCAACCCACCCTTTCCTTTCCTAGTTTCCCAATATCTGCTGGCTGGGGAGCAGAGCTGTATTCCCAAATCCAATAAGCCCATGGCCCCTAATCCCAAACCCCTCGGTCTGAAATCGCCCCCAGCCGCCCCCAGCTCTTACCCCAGCTCCTTTTCCTGGGTCCTCCTGCAAAGCAGACTCTCCTCAGAGACAGCGCCATGCCAAGCCCAGCCCAGCGGCCTGGCCCCCACCTCCCCCCCACGAATTCTAGCCCCCAGGGGCACTGAAGTCACCTCCCAGAGAAATCCCTATGATTTCATCTTCTATTTAATCTTTATTTCGCCTCATACTTTTTAAAACTTCAAATAATTTCTCATTTGTAGTAACTAGGAAGCCATAAATCGCCCCTTTATGTCTGAGGAAAATCAATTGTTATTTGACATTTTACCTTAATATTCCCGACTTCCTTCAACTGTAATAAAGCTTCCATCTGCCTTTTATTTTACAGGCAATTAGTAAGTCACCTTTTAAAAATTTCTGCACATTTTCTATCAAATGAATGCCAGGATCGAAAGAGGAGAGCTGTTTTATGGGATTGAACTTACCGAGTAGAAGGGGTTTATCTGTAGCCTTCGAGGTACCAACACTCATTAATGGGTTTTATTGATTCGGGGGCTTTTTAACCCTTAGCAATAATACAGGTGTCACCTGCCTGTGGCACTTGGGAGGGGGTGGGCATGCTGGGAGGGGCCCGGAGAAGCCCACCCGGTTCTGAGCTCTGGGCCCAAGCTGGAAAAGTAAAGAAATGAGTTCTAACCCTTTGAAATGTGATCGCTCCTGGCCCAAGTGCTCCCAGAGGTAAATCACAGCCCAGACACCCTCTTTTTTCCTAGAGAGAAAGTTTTTTTTCTTTTTCTCTCAAGTTACCCAGGGGAATGTGACACTGTTGCCCTCCCCCCACGAGATCAAAAGAAAGAGGCCTGGTCTTAGGGTCGGAGGACCTGGGTGTGGTTCCCAGATCGCCTCTTTGAGCCCCGGGACCTTGGGCAGGTCAGCGAGGAATTTCTGAGGCTCAGTTTCCCCAGCTGTGAAGAGGAAAGAAAAATCTCTTCCCTCCTCCCTCCCAGGGCTACCGGGGTCTGCCCAGCAGACCAGGTTTGTGAGAAACACTTGGAAGACTGTGTGAGGCATAAGAAACTATGAAAGGAACCAACAGGGACTATGGTCACGAGTAGGAATCTCAGTCCACGCACTCCAGAATGGCACCTTCCTTGCTCTTCTGGAACACATCCTAGTCTGTTCTGCACCTGGTTCCACAGGGCTAGCGGGACTTGGGTCCCAGCCTTTCCCCAGCAGTTTCTCCAGAACCTCCAGCAGCCGCAGAGCCCTTTCCTGCAGGCCGCTGTCCCACCCCAGCCCGGGAGGCCTTTCTGGGTCCAGACAGCGGGGCTGGAAGCTTTAGAGCCGTCAGCAAGAGACGAGAGGCCAGCAGGTGAGGACAGGGTCCAGGATGAGGGTAGGTAAGACAGCAACAGCCTCGTCATAGACACACAAGGCAGAAGGTACGGGAAATATTCACGGCACAACCTAGGTGGCAGGTGTACAGGTGTTTACGATTCTTTCTACTTTGCTATATGCTTGAACTTTTTCATGAAAATGTTGGAGGAAAACAAAGGCTCAGTCTGTGGGAAAGCTCCCGGGTGGGGGGTCCGCCTGGGATGAGAGAAGGGAACCAGTGTGAGCAGACGAGGAGGAAGGCAAGGGGCTTCTGCACCAGAGGAATCTGCTTGCAGGAACTGCTCCGTTATTTGTTGGCCCAGCGCAAAATGAAAATGCGGGGTCCCTTCTTCCTATGTTATTAAGAATATTAAGGGGCCGGCCCCATGGCCGAGTGGTTCAGTTCACGCGTTCTGCCTCGGCGGCCCGGGTTTTGCTGGCTCGAATCCTGGGTGCGGACATGGCACCACTCGTCAGGCCACGTTGAGGTGGCGTCCTACATGCCACAGCAAGAAGGACCCATAACTAAGAAAAAAAATACAACTATTACTGGGGAGACTTGGGGAGAAAAAGCAGAAAAAAATAAGATTGGCAACAGTTGTTAGCTCAGGTGCCAATCTTCAAAAAAGAAAAAGAATGTCAAGACAGCCACAGCAGAGCATTACACCAGGCACAAGGCCCTTCTAAGGGCAGGGCCCTGTGTTCCTGTGCAGGTCACCCACCCGTGAAGCCAGCCCTCTCTGCTTGGGTGAGAGGTCCATTCTGACCAACCCCTTCCCACCCATCTCTCCATTTCTGATCTGAAAAGAACGATACTCTGAACCCAGCATCTGATGCAACTGAACAATAAGTGGGTAGGTGGGGGCCTTTTCTAATAATAATGAGTTAATTAATGCTTATGCAGCCCTCGCCATGTGCCAGGCACTGATTCAGCACTTGACATTGTAATTACTCACTTAATCCTCCCAACAACCCTATGAGATAGGACTATCATTACTCCCCTTTCACAGATGAGGAAACTGAGGCACAGAGATCTTGCCTAAGATCTCAGAGCTGGCGAGTGGGAGAGAAAGCCTTGCTCCCAGGCAGCCTGGCTCCAGAGCCGTGCTCTTGATCACTCTGTTCGGCGGCCTCTCTGAAAAGATAACCAGGAAAAGCCCGACAGCGACGGCCCCCTGGCTGGAAGTTTTGCTGTCCCAGGAGGGCAACCTGCCCAGCATTTCTAGCTCAGTGTTTCTTACCTACAATGTCACCACACACCATCTTGAAGTATGTCATTGGTATCATATTACTCATGTTAAAGTACCAAAGTCTGTGAATAATTGAACTTTTAAAAAAAAATTAGGGCAGATTCAAGCATTGTCACTTTCACTCGTTTGCAACACTCTGGGCTTTCCTGACTGCAGGAGAAAGGGCTGTGGACACAGCCAGCATGAGGGCCCTGCCCAGTCCCCAAGGTAGGTTACTGGGGGAATGGGGACCAGTGAATATCATCATAAGCTGTGGCAGGGCAGGAGAAGCAAGAGCTGCAGCTCTAACCTCGTTAATATGGGATTGGACAAATGCTGAATTTTTCAAAAAGCAGCGCTTTCTGTTTCACCAGCTCCCTCTCTCAACCCAGCCGCCCCAGGGACACCACTGACACCTCGTGGCCACCAGTGGAATTGCAGGCCTACTGTCCTGGAGGGACCAGGCAGGATCTTCCTCCCATCTGCTAGCCAGGGAGCAGAGCTACTCCCCCGACTCCAATAATCCCATCTCCCCTAATCCCAAATCCCTCCATTTGAGATTGCCCCTAACCACTACCTTCTCGATCTCCCATCTTCCTTTCCTAGTTCCACAAACACAAAGCAAACACACCATTTCCATTCTTCAGAGTCACCTCGCCTCTGAATCTTGAAGCCACCATACCAAAGCGTCTCAAGTGCAGTCACAGCAGGAAGCAGGAGATCAGCTGTGCTCGGGTGAGTCAAGAAGGCTCCCTAGGGAGGAGGCCCTGGGTAGGAATTGCCCAGGAAGACAAAAGGGGAAGGACACCCCAGGAAGAGGGGACGGAATTGAGCCCGGCTTTGTAAGAAAAGGACACAAGGCATGTTTTGTACCAGGATGCACTCTGCACTCTGTGTTTATCATTTCATTGCACCCTCACAAACAACCTTGCCAGGGAGCTATTATTGCTGACATTTTAAAATGAGGAAATTAAGATTCAGGAAGGCAAACTTACCTGTCTAAAGTGGTCAGATATGTCGGCGGCAAAGCCAGCTTGTCCCACGTGAGCTGTGGAGGGTTTGAGCTGGTACAGACTCGGAGGAATTCTAGGTCACCCAGGAAAACAGTCAACATGCAAGGTGGCTTTCAAGTGCAGCCACAGTTCTTGGCACCAAAGCCCGCCGGGTCCTCAGAGGCACTGCCAGGACAGACAAGGACCCCACGAGGCAGTTGACACTGGCTGGGCTGAGCTCCCATGCGGCACAGAGAGGGCCGGAGAGAATGAGATTTACGAGGGCCACGGCCTCTCTGACTTAATGGTCAGCAGTTGAGCTATTTCATCTCATCACACGGTTTTGCCCAGAAATAGCTGCAAACCTTCACTCTAGGACGGCTTTCAGTCAGGAGACGGTGACCTGCGTATCTCCTAAATCATGTTAATGCCCGGGGCAGCCTGTGCCTCCTCCCTTTGCAGCATCTTCTGCCACCTGCCAGCCCTTTTCCAGTGCCGAGGAATGCAGAGGAGGGGCAGGAAGGCCACTCTAGTGTGGCCCAACTTGGGGTTGTCTGCCCACCCCAAAAGAGCTAGGCAAACTGTCGAGGAGCAGCAAATTGGCTTGCTCCCCCCCCCCAAGAAGTAACATAGATACCCTCCCTCCCTCTCTGCTTCTCCCTCCCTCTCTTCTTCCCTATGCCCCTCTCTCCATCTCTCAGCCTCTCTTAGCTGTCCCTACTCACCCTCCAGGTCCTTCCTGGGTGGGACTGCTTGCTGAGCAGTTCAGATGAAGGCATGACCCCTTCCTCCCAGGGGACTCAGTCCTTGAATAAGACCCTCCAAAGACCTGTGTATAAGGGAGTTCCCTGTGTCCCCCTGAGCACTTCCCCCCAAGTACAAGTTTGGGAACTCCTGTCTACACCTGCCTAGGTGTCCCGGGGCTTGCCTTAGGGCTCTAGGGGTTCAGGTAACAGAGGGAGACAGAGCAGATGTCCCATCCTGGGTGCAGATTGGGTGCTCCAATGGCAGGACCCTGGGTACAGACTGTGAGACAGGCTCAGCGTGGGCATGGGCTGGTGATGACCGGCAAGTAGTGTCCTCACTGGCCCTCCCCACCGTCCACTCACCAGCCCTTCCTGCCTCGGGGAGGGGCTTTGGGAACCACAGCCCCAGGCCTGTCCAGGACCACCCCCCCAGCCCCCCTGGCTTACCCCTCCTCCCTTCATTCTCCCCTGGGGTCCCACCCCACATCCTTTTTCCTCTCCACAGAAAAAGCTCCTTCACTTTTCATTCACTATATATCTTGTTGGCCTATTAAAAGCCAGATCCAAATCACTAGGGACAGACACTTGCCCTTCTCTGAAAGCCGGGTGGCTGGGCGTCAAACCCTCCGGGGGAGGTGAGGCATTTGTGTCCTACCCTTTTGGAGTCACGCCCTCTCCTCACCCTCAACCCCCAGAATAAGCAGTAAATAAAAGGAAGAAAACGAAAACAGGTCAGTGTCCATCATAAAATAGAGGACGGCTCCTGACAGCCCCCAGAGGCCCCACCTGGGGAAGTACCACACCGGCCACCTCGCATCAACTTTTGGTTATCATTTTATCTTTATAAGGAGCCTTCTCAGACCTCATCTCTTTCACAGCCAACATATGAGATGGGCATTTTTTAATAATAGTTACCATTAAAAACCACCTACTTGGCCCAGCCCGGTGGCAGAGTGGTTAGGGTTCTGCACATTCTGCTTAGGTGGCCTGGATTCGCCCTCCAGATCCCAGGTGCAGACGTACTCCACCCACTAGCCACACTGTGGAGGTGTTCCACATACAAAGTAGAGGAAGATTGAAACGGATGTTAGCTCAGGGCTGGTCTTCCTCAAGCAAGAGGATTGGCAACGGATGTTTGCTCAGGGTGAATCTTCCTCAGCAAAACAAGACAAAACGAAAACCAGCAGTTCCTTCGTGCTGGGCGCTTTCCATATGTTCTCCTATGTAATCCTCACACCAAGCCTGAAAGGTAAGCACTATTATTCCCACTTCTCTTCAGGTAGGGCTCTGAGAGGTTAATTAGCTTGCCCCAGGTCATGCGGCTGAAAAGCAGCAAGGCAGAGTACCTGTCCAGGCGGGTCCTCATCCCCGTGGGACCGGTGGTCGCTTCCCGCTGATTCTGGGGTGTTGCCCACAGACCGAGGCCGGCGGGGCTGTCGTTCTGGGCTCGGCCGGCAGGGGGCGAGCGGAGGCTGTGGGTGGCCGTGGGCCCGGGGGTCGGCGGACCCGCCCTAAAGGCTGTCTTGCCTGGGCTCGCAGCGCCCAGAGCCCGGCTCCTCCCGCAGAAGCTGCTCTGGAGCCAAAACCCGTGGGCAAGGGCGGGCCAGGGCGTTTCTCTTGCATGCAGAAGCTGGGCGTGCCCCGGACAGCGCTGCCCGCACCCCTGGGCGTGCGCAGGCTGGCTGCAGAAACACGGCGAGGAGGGGCCCTTTCCCGGGGCCTGCCTCCTGGATTCTGGTCCCAGTCGGTGATGGAAAGGCTGAGGATTTCTCAGTGCCTCTGTTTCCCCATCTGTGAAATCGCAAGGTTAGCTCACGCCAGACTCCTGAGCCCCTAAAAGCAGAGAGTGTGGAGGAGGTGGGGGTCGTCCTCCGCCATTTCAGAAAACCCAAAGGAAGGGGCGCATCTACCCTCTGGAAGGCTGCCTGGAGTAAGCAAAGTGGCAAGGGGCGACCACCATGCAGATAGTGGTGGCCTCTGTGATCCAAAACCAAGAAATAGGGAAGAATTTAAATGCAAGTACATGCAACTTCTTTGGTAAATAAGAGGATCAAATCACCGAGTCCAGGGGAGTCCGGAGTCAGTGGCCAGCAGAGGTGGGATCCCCTTCCGGCTCTCCCAACCCTGCCCAGCTTTCCTCTGTGGCTTCCTTCTCTCCTCCCTAGGGAGAAATTGTCGTGAGTCTCTAAAGCCTGGACGTTCTGTGTCCCCACTGCCAAAGCCATCAAACCTAATTCCAGAAAACAGGGCTTTGTTCTCAGAGGAACGAAATGGGCTGAGGGTGAGGCCCCACAGGTCTGCCCTTCTCTGGAGGAAAATCGGGGTGCTTGGGACATCCCTGTGGCAGTGTCTTTTACCAGCCTCCCCTGGTCAAGGGGGGAATTCGCCGAGCAAACTCCTCCAGTGCAGGGAGAGACGACATGGGCCTGGAGGAGGCCATTCGTGTGGCCAGCAGTGGGGAGCCAGAGGGACTTTATTGTGGCCTAGGACCCAGGAACAGGCACCACAGTACCCTCCTCTGGCAGAGGAAAGATGCAAATCCTCCAGTCACCCCGGGCACCCCTCACCAGACCCTGGGTCAGCCTCTGCATGGACTGCCCGGGCCTCAGAGCCTCCCTGGGAATCTTGCTCACCCCAGGGAAGCAGCAGCAGTTGGACTTTTTGACCTTTCACCTTGACCTTTCACTGCAGCATGACCCCTCAGAGGTGGGAGTGAGCGCAGAGGCACAAGGGGTGGGGGTCCCTGTCAGAGGAGAAAAGGTTTTCAAACAAGGAAGTAAGAGGGCGCTGAAGAGTGTCAGCAGACCCCTCTGGGGTTTTCAAAGCCCACTTGGCTCCATTACTCCTCCGGCCTGGGCGGCGGGGCTTCCAGAAATCAGGAGGCTCCAATGGATGGCGCAGGGCTTGACCCTGGTCACACAGCCTGTGGGGGGCAAAGCCAGGCCTTGAAACTGCTTTTCTGATTTTCAAGTCAAGAAAGAAAGAAGGAGGTAGGGAGACAGTGAAGAACGGAGAGCAGGACATGTTAGAGGCCAGAAGAGCACCAGCTGCTCCTTCCGGAGTCCTCCAGGCTGGTCCTCCCATCATGAGGGAGGGGGCAACGCTCTGGCCCTCCTCCTGCCTGGGATTTGATTGCTCTGCGAGTTCAGTGACAATACTCGATACTTGGGGCAGGCTGGACTGCTCCGTCCAGATACGGGTGCCCCAACCCCTGAATTCCGGAGACCCCCAGACCCCAGGGGCCTGTGGCAGTGTTACAAGGAGCCTTCTGCCAGCCCGAGGGGCATTCCAGTGGCAAATCCTAGAGAGCTGTTGAACCCATGGCTGCTTCCTGGGGGAGGAAGGGGGATATTAAAGGACGAGACTGCTGCAGGCCTCCTCAGAGTCCTCTGAGCCCCTCGTCCCCCTGCTGCCTTCCCCTCCTCCACCTGCCCCTGGGGCCCTACTTGTCTCCCAGTTCCCTAACTGCCTCCTCCCTCCCCATTGGGGCCCTGCCTCCCCCAACCCCCACCCTCGGGGCAGCCCAGGCCCTGGTGCAGACATCCCCCACTCCACCCCCCAACTTGGGCGCCTTCTGTTGCCCTCTGGACTCTTCCCGGCATGCTCCATTCTGCATTCTGGCTCTCAGTGACCTTTCAACATTCTCTCTCTTTGCTTTCCGTCAGAACCTTCCCTTCTGGTTTGTTCCTGTTCCCCATTGTCCTGACAGTGGGATGCCCCAGCGCATTCTTGCTTTGTTCTTTCCCATCCCTCCTGACACACACCCCGCCTCCGCTCACACCCTTTCCTCCTCTTCTGGGCCTCCCGACTCCTCCCCTCCTTCACAGCCTCGCTCCAGCCCCACCCTCCCTGGACCATCCCCTCTCCCCTCTGAACCACAATCCCCACACCCTGCTCCCCTGTTCCCTTGGCTCCTTCTGTAACTCAAGAGCTGCCTGGGCCCCCAGGGAGCCCCTGCAGGAGCCCGAGGCCAGGGCCGCTCCCCTGATTTCCTAGGTGGGTGCTCAGTGATTCTTACATTCGCCTTCTCTGAGCAGCCAGCTCCCGCAGCAGCGGGTGGAGAATAAGATTGGTTCTGAGAAATTTCCATTGTGCATTTCGGAGGAACAAGCCTGCTTGGAAAAGTTTATTGCAGGAGAGGCAGGCAGGGCCGCTCCATCCTGAGTGTGGACTCCCCTCACCCGGTCTCAGCAGCAAGTCACAATCTCTATCTGGAGTTAAGGGGTCTTCCATCTTCTCTGGACTGCGAATGGACCAGCACTGTGACCCATTCATCCCACTGTCCCCTCAGCGCCCAGCATGTCACTGTGGGCCCACATGTGTGCACCGGCTTCGCTGGTGGTGTTGTTACCACACTGCCTTAAGGTTCAGAGGTTTGGGGACTCTCCCAAGGTCACCCAGTCAGTAAGTGGCTCAACTGGGGATCAGTGTCTGGCTCAAGAAATACACATTAAATAAATGATCCAGACACTTTCTCTTGTTCCTGAAACGTGGCACATTCATTCTCAAAGTGACACTCCCCACCCCCTGCCATCTTTTGCCCAGACTGTCCGCCTCTTGATTCCCCTCTCCCCCTCCATGCAGCCACGCCAAGCTCACGTCTTCATGTCCTCCAGCAGGACTTCTGTGACCAGCCCTGAATGACCTTCCAGGCCTCAAATGCCTGTGGGTGCCACACTGTTGAGCACTGACATCTTGTGTTGTCTTGTGTGCTTTGCTATGGCTTTATATGAATATGTCTCGTCCCTGAAGTGGGACTGTATGACAGACAGAGGGACCAGGGCTTAGGGTTTCATATCACCAAGTGTTCAGGGTAGTGCTGAGCCCAGGGCAGTTTCTCTGTGAATACCCAGAGCTGCCTTACTTTCCATTTTTGAACAAGATGGGGGTGAGAATGTACAGTGGCCTGCCGTGTGTGCCCCTCCTCCACCCAGCTCTGTCTCTGACTACATTTCCGACCGCTCTCCACCTCACTCACTCTGTTCCAGCCTCCTTGCCATTCCTTGAGCTCTCCAAGTGCTCCTCTGCCTCGAGGCATTCTCTTGATGCTGTTCTCTTGATCTGAACTGTTCTGCTGGACATCAACAGGCTCGCTCTGTCCCTCACTTATATCAGGTCTCTGCTCAAATGTCAGCTTATCGGAGAGGCCATCCCTGCCCACCCTATGTGAGAGGACACAGCCGTCACCCACACTAACTCTCTACCCCCTTCCTCTGCTTTAGGTCTCATGTCAGCACTTAGCCCTCTGACACAGTCTGATTTGTGTGTGCGTCGCTCTTCCACCCTCCCTGGAATGTAAGCTCCATGAGGGCAGCAACTTCATCTGGCACTTAGTGTGGTGGGGACTCACTCTGTGCCTGTTGGCTGCTGTTAACAGCAGAGGGTGGGAGCAGGGTGCTGGCCCGGGCTCTGCTTCCATCATAACTGGTCTTGTGAGCAGTAATCACGAGGGCCTCAGTGACATGCTGGCACTGGGCTTGGCTTCAGGGCCCCGTGACCCTCTATTCCACAGGTTGGGGGATGACCCTGCTCAGGCCCCTCGAGGATCAGCAGTGTGGGAGCCCTGAGGGCCTCCCCGGGCAGAGGCACATCCTCGGTGGCCCTGGCAGCAGCAGCAGAAGGGAGGACCCCTCCAATGGCTTCCTGAGCAAAGACCGGGAGGGGCGTGGGGATGCTGAGGGGACTGTGTCTGACAGACTAGTTCAGGAGACGCCACATGGACTTCCGGGCACCGCTGGAGTGACACTCCGCCCAGGCCTGTGTGGCCGGCGGGGACAGTGCCTGGGAAATGCGGGGAGTAACTGTTAGCATGACCCCATCTGTACCTGCCAGCTGATGAGGTCTTGGAAAACTCTAGTAACAAATAAATAAGCACATTTCAAAAGAAAGAAAAAAACCTTCATAATTGTGTACAGTTAACCTACGTAATTGTATACAATATACAGAGCACTTTCACACACACTGTCTAATTTAGGTTTTAGCTATTATCCTGTTTAATAGACAAGAAAACCCACCTTGAATAGGCTAAACCACAAGCCCAAGGTCAGGTGGCTTGTCCGAGGCAGGCCAAGCGCATGAACGCAGGCTACCTGGCTCCAGGCCAGCGGCCTGCCCACCCTGCCTGTACTTGCCTGGACGTGTTGACTGTCTCACTGACTGGTTGATTAGCTGCTTGGTCCTTTTGGACTCTGAGTTGAGTTGGGCCCTGAGCATTCAATACCCTGACACACAGAACTGAGCACAGTCTGGCTCTCAGCAGCGTGCTGGTCATCTCCATCTTGCTAACATGGAAATGCTCTGGGTGATACTACCAAAGAGATTTTTCCAGCATGGAGATCTGATCATGCCACTCTCGGCCTTTCAGCCCTTCAGGAGCTCCCTGTGGCCCAGGCCCTGCCTGCCCCCTCCCCATCCCACCTCCACACCCCACACAGGCCCCTCCATTGCCCAGTTAGCCCCCGCCCGCAGTGGAGAAGGCTCCCGGTAAGTGGCTGTGGAACGACGTAAAGAGGCCTCAGAGAATCTAATTGTCAGCATCAACTGAGGGCTTCTTGGCCAAGCCGACTGACCCACCATCCAGCGGAGACCAGGACTTCCGCCAGTCTCAGGGTCTGCCCTTGCAGCATCTCTGGAGGATCTGGTGGGAAGGCGCGGCCAACCTCGGTGGTCCACCTAAGGCAGCAGGTCGCTCCAAGCTCCTTTAGCCACATTGCAGCATTTTACAATAGGAAAAGAGCCTCCGCACAACCAGAGGCACTCACAACTAGAATATACAACTACGTACTGAGGGCTTTGGGAAGAAGAAGAAGAAAAAGATTGGCAACAGATGTTGGCTTAGGTGCCAATCTTAAAAAAAGAAGAAAAAAGCAAAAGGACCTCAAAATACATCATCATGTTTAATTCTCAAAGCAGTCCTTGAACTTGGTGGGACGAGAATTCTCTTTCCACATTAGAGATGCCCACTGTTCCAGGCAATTTCTTGTGCCCGTGTGCACACAAACAAGGCAGAGGCAGGCCCTGATAGCATCTGCCTCCCAGCTCTGCCACTGGGTATCACTGGAAGGGGACATCACAGCCCTTTAGTGGGGACAGCCATCCAGCCCACCGGCTTTCGTGTATCTTACACTGAAAATCCAGAAAATAGAAGTGGGGGCAGACATGGGGCTGTATGGGAGGGGAGGAGCTCAGTAGCCTGGAGGTAGCTCTCTTCCCACCCTCTGTGTCTGCATGCAGCTGTGGGGCCGCAGGGCCCATAGAATCTTGACACCCCATCCCTCCCACCATTCTAGGGTCAGAAGCAGGTCCTCACGCTCTGGAGAGGGGGAAGCTTCGGCTTCTGCTCGTTGCAGAATGGCAGAATATGCTGCAGTTCTCCGTCTCACCACCAGATGGCGCCCCATGGCCCACTGTCGCGTTCCCGGTTTCAGCCCTAAACCCTTGAGCAGATTTTTCTCACTCTTCCTCCTCTCCGTGTAGGTGAAAGCTCCTCCAGAGACTATAAGGCAGGACCTTTTGACCAGAGTGTGAGATGCTTTGAAGGTCCAAGAACCGGGACATTAACTGGGTGCAGAAAGTGGAAGTGTGATGTGGGTTAAGCCGCCAGAGAAGATGAATGCTGTTACTGCTTGAAAATGCAACCACACATCAGCTCACAAAACTAATCCAAAGCTGAGGACAGTGTGTGCAGGCGTGTGCGTGCGTGCAACCAGAGAGCCCGTGTGCATCAGGGTTTCAGGGATCATCTCTGTGTCCAGCTGTCTGAGAGTCTGGACTGATAAAACTGTTCCTCATGGCACCCGGTGACGGCGAACGTTTGCGTGTGCAGAGGGAGAGGGATGTGGGGACACTTCTGTCCTGATGTGCCACCCAGTGTGTCCAGTTTGTGTGTGCGTGCAGTTGGAGGTACCTGGATGGAGCATCTGGGGCCATTCTATGCATGTGTGCCTCCCCTGCTGTGATCCTTCTGCCCAGACGACAGGGGCTCTGCCATTAGGGTGAGTGGGACACGCGGTAATAGCTCTGAGAGCGTCTGTCACAGACACACGTGAGTGCTGGCGAGCCTCTCTGTGTTCGTTTTTCTGTGACGTGGGTCGCATGCATGGGCTCTCCGCAGGGACTCTCAGGGCCCAGGCGGGAGGTGTGCATATGTGATATGTACACTTATTGTGACCCGCCTCTCCTGGGGCTCCGGCAAGGCCAGCTTGCTCTCTACTTCCTGGATGTTTTACTTCTTCGTGACAGAGTCCTTCCAGGCCGCCGCTCTCCCGGGTGAACCCTGCACCTGCCTTTCTCCTTGGCCAAGTGTGCCTTAGGGAAGATTGTTTATTTCTTCAATTAAAAGAAGAAAGGCCCTGAGAGGCTGCACATTCGAAATTACCACATTTTAAAATGCTCTGACGTTCATGAAACCATAACGCTCACGGTAGTGTCTCAGCTCCCCAAGGCCCGGCATCCTCCGTGGCCTGAGCTAAGGGGCTCGCCTCCTCCCCAGACTTGGGCAGCCCTCTCCGGAGGCTGGGGAGATCTGACTTTCCTCTCTATGACCAGAGAGACCCCATGGTCTCTGTTTGCACATGTGACCATGTGTTAATCTTCCAGTTTCCACAGGTCTTTCCTGACTCAGTGTGGTATTCAGGAAAGTCTGGGAAGCAGAGAACCCACATTCCAGCACCCCCTCCTTGGCTGTGTGACCTTAGACAGGGCCCCTAACCTCGCTGGGCCTCAGACTCCTCCGCGGTAAAGTGAAGCCGGTGCACCCTATGATCTGAAGCTCCTTCCTGCTCTCACGCTGTGGGACCGGAGCCCTTGGTTAAGTAGGCTCTTGTACAGTGAGTGTAGAAGGCATTCTCCCCATTTTACAGGAGAAGGTGAAGGTCGGCAACATCCCTCCTGGACCACAGCTCATCCCACAAGACCAGCCTGAAACAGACAAAGACGGAGACAGCAGCACGGAACACAGACACACACTCAGCGCCGTGCACCGTGCGCCGTGACTTCTCCTAGAAGCCCCAACAGCCGGGAGGGGATTGATGAGAACTTGTCTCTGAGCCCTACACAGTCATTATTGGTGTTCCTAATGAGGCCCTGCGGCATTACGTCCCCCTGAAATGCTTTCGGAATCATCAAAGAAAGATTAGACCACGCCTGGTATAATTGCTCTTTGAAATACCTTCTGTTTTATTCTCTTGCTTGGAAAATTGATAACCTATGGATTTTCAATTAACTTTAAGTTACGAAGAATATTCCGTTTACCCAGTATCCCATCCATTTTCTGTTCCCTTGTAGGCAGAGTTTATTATCCGTCTCAGGCTGTGTCTCCCAAGGATGACAGAGTTTGGGGGTGGAAAAATCATAATCTGTAATTGGAGGCCGTGGCTCCAGCCCTTCCTAAGACTCTGCAATTCACCCAGCTTCTCCTAGCCTCAGTTCCCTCACCGGTAAAACTGGATGAATGCCAGCCCTGCTCCCCGGGTCATCGCTGGAATCAAGTAAGCTACGAGTGTGTCTGTAAATGTCATGTTTGTGCAAATGAAAGATGCCCAGGAAGCACTTGAGAACTGCTTGGTGGGACCCCGGGCTCGGCCAGCAAAACTGCCAGCGTGGGCAAGGAGCACTGGACAGGCTCCTGGACCCATGGCTTTCCCAATAGCACACTGTGTGGCCTTGGGTAAGCCACCAGGCATCCCTGGATCTCAGCTTTGTCCTCAGTAAAGTGGAGAGCAGGCAGACCTGGAGGAGACCAGAGATTGCAGTCCGAGAACCAAATCAAGCCCGCAGACCTCTCTTAATTGACCAGCGGGGCTTTAAATTCGTTACCAAGATTTAAAAATTGAGGGATCACTTATAAAAATCTAGAATCATGGGTCTTTTGAAAAAATAGAAAGATCTGGTTAGAGCTAGGCCCACGTTCTTGCAAGGCAAAATTGGCCAGTGCCAAAGTAGTTGTTGGGGTGCCTCTGTCTCTCCTTGCATCCCCGTGTCCCCCTCCCAGCTGGCTTCCCTGGCTTGTGTTTACTTGCCTGGCCCCACGTGGGTTCGTGACCCCTAGACTAAGTGATCTCTAAGGCTTTAGGCCTTGACCCCTTGCAACAACCCCAGGGATGCTGGCCTTCATCCTAGGGGAGAGAGCCACCTGGGACCCGCCCAGAGCCACCCTTCCCACCTGGCCCCCTGGCTGGGGAGGGGCACATGCCTTCATGGGTTTCCAAGCTGTCAAGGCAAAGTGCTGTTGCGGGCCCCCCCCCCCACAGACCTCGCAGCCAGAGCCAGGAACTCACAGCTGTGGTTACCCGCGTGCTGATTTCTGTTTTAAAAAATACTGCTGGGTAAACAGTGAGGGAAACCCGAGCTGTTCCCACACCACATAAATCCCCAGTCTGCTGTCCTATCTGGTTAGCTGGTTCCCCCAAATAAAGGCAGTGCTGCCTTGAGAGCAGGGGCTGGAAAAGTGCACCCCCGGAAGTGGCGGACCGAGTCCTCCAGGCTGGCGCCCTGCCAGGCACTGGGGGCCTCCCCCCTCCTCTCTTTCAGCGCTTCCTGCCCAGGGGCACTCACCTTTGTCCTCACTCTCTCCACCTGCACACCCCCACCCCCTTCTGCTTTGTCTCGTTCCAAAGGCCTCCACGGAGAACTTCCTGGGGGACCCTGGGTTCCTCCTGCAACCAGAAAGCCCACGGCCAAAGGCAAACCTCCCTGACTACCACACCTTCCCTGGAATGCCCCCTTTAGAGTTTCCTTCCAGAACCTTCTGTCAAAGTGCAAATATCCTGGCTCAGAAGGTAAGGCCAGAGCCTTCTCCATCTCGAAGATGAGTTTTGCCTTTGATTAGAGTTTCCAAATTTAGGGGAGAAAAAAAAGGACACCCAATTAAATTTGAATTTCAAATAAACAACAAATAACTTTTTAGCTCAAGTCCCAAATATTGCATGGGACGTACTTAACCAGGCTCCCTGTATTTTATCCGGCTGCCCTTACTTAGAGCATTTCCTTGATCAGCCTGCCTCTAATCCCTTCAGGCACAGACGCCCCAAAAGGGGCATGTTTACTGAGCGCCTGAGAGCCTGTACGTCGCCTACACAGCAAGCCTCCACTTTCAGTTAAGGAACCCGAGGTCACGGGACCTTCACGAGCCAGGGTTCAGATGCAGGCCGCTCTGTATGTTATTGTGTTTTCTAGTCATCTGCCCATGATCTTGGTAGCAGACAAGTGATGGCCCTCACCAGAGGTTTAAAAAACATATACACGAGAGAAAACATTCATCTGAGAAAACTGTCTCTATCAACTCAGTGTTTTCTGGGATTTAGGGAAAGACCCCGTCGTTGGTCCCCTGGGGTGAAATGTCTTGGCCCCACCTCACAGGCAGCTGTGACAGTCATCAGAACTGTATTCCGTGGTTTACTCAACTCTGTCCCATCCATCCTATTATTTGAACCTCACAAAAGTCCTAAAGAGCAGTAGTGACCCTGCCTCAAAGCCTTCTGAGAAGCAAAGGACATATACGTTCCAGATAAAGCCCATGCCTGGTGTAAAGAGCCTAGTCCAGAGCGATTTCCACCATATTCAAAGCTTGTCTGGCTTCCGTCCCGGCCCTTGAGGTCTTGCTCGGGAAGAGGTGTCTCGTCTGTTTTACTGCGTTGTACTACGAGAGTTAATACTAATGGCTTCGGGGCCGGCCTGGTGGCGCAGCGGTTAAGTGTGCACCTTCCGCTTCCCAGGGGCCTGGGGTTCACCAGTTGGGATCCCGGGTGCGGACATAGCACCGCTTGGCATGCCATGCTGTGGCAGACGTCCCACATATAAAGTAGAGGAAGATGGGCATGGACGTTAGCTCAGGGCTAGTCTTCCTCAGCAAAAAGAGGAGGATTGGCAGATGTTAGCTCAGGGCTGATCTTCCTCAAAAAAAAAAATACTAATGGCTTCATCCTGTCCTCTTGGGTGGCATATCAATATTTCACAGGGTCTTCCGGAGTTGCCTTTAAGGCAAAAATCTCAGATGTTGTCATCAGCACCATCATCATCATCCAGATAGTACCATTAAGAACGGTAGACCTGGCTGTGACCAAAGCTTTCTCACTTCTCTCAGCAACCTGATGGGGAGAGAAGAAAGTGTTTATCCCCATTTTACAGATGAGGAAACTGACGTTCAAGTGATAAAGTAAGTTATTCAAATCCTTTCTGCTTACTAGTGGCAGAGCTGGGATTTGAACCTGCTTCCCAAGGCCATGCTCTTGACCCTCTCTTATGTTGCCATAGAAGGTGGTGAGGGGCTAGGATGGACCATCTTCTTTTTTTTTTTTTTGCAAAGATTGGCACCTGAGCTAACATCTGTTGCCAATCTTTTTTTTCTTCTTCTTCTCCCCAAAGCCCCCTGGTACAAAGTTGTGTATTTTTAGTTGTGGGTCCTTCTGGTAGTTGTGGCATGTGGGATGGCGCCTCAACATGGCTTGATGAGCGGTGCCATGTCCGTACCCAGGATCTGTACCAGCAAAAACCTGGGCCGTCAAAGCGGAGCGCGAGAACTTAACCACTCGGCCACGGGGCCAGCCCTGGGTGAGCCATCTTCGTCCTCCATCGAGACATGACCTGCCCAGTGGTCCAGCAGAGTAAGGAAAGAAAAGGCATAATAATTCCCCATGTGCACAACCTTTCACAACTCTTTTCACAGACATCAGTCCATTTATCCTCGGAACAGCCACGAGGCTGGTACCGTCATCTCTGTTTTGCCAGTGAGAAAACTGAGGCTCAGAAAAAGGGTATGTGTGACTTTCCTGAGACGACATGGCCTGTGAAAGGCAAGGCCACATCTTGAACCCGAGTTTTCTGCCTCTAGGCCCTGGGTTCTCCCTCAGACGTCCTGCGACTCCAGGCACAGGTAGGTGGGGTGGCCAAGCACGGAAGCAGGTCTGTGGCGCCAGGACGTGCCTGCTTTTGCGCACAATGGGGGAAATTCCAAAAGTTCTTTGGGATGGCTCAGGTGTGGCCACACAGATCGTCCTCCTTAGGGCCCCACAGGGACCCTCCTCCTGACGCACGCTTTTCCTCTTCCTCTCCCTGCCACCCCCAACAACAGCTAGAAACGGGGTCCCCTCCCTTCCTGAAAACCCTGCTCCCCTTGGCCGCACAGCCACAGGGCTTTTTTCCACAAACAGCCACTTCCATCCATCTCTGTCCCGCGGGCTGTGGGGCCTTGACAGGGAAATGCTGACTTTGAGGAGGTTAAAGGTGCTGGTGCCCGGCCTTCATCTAACAAATGGGTTGCCATGAGGGGAGGAACCCTTGTTGTTTTTTCCTGGCCTCAGAAGAGGGGCCTGTCAGGAAGATGTAGAGGCCAGCAGGCCCCCGGCCGCGCCCCGCGGGGTGGCTGACAGACGCCAGCAGCTGCGGGGCACCGGGGTACCAGGGCCTCCTGCACAGAGCGCACAGCACCCTGCCATGCCCCCCACCCCCACCCCACCGCTGCCTCTCCTGACCTCTGCGCCCACCCCACCACGACCCAGGGCCCACCCCTTCCAGGGGCAAAGGGCCAGGCGCTGGGCCTCCCTGGGATGGGGTCCCTGGGCCAGATGTGGAAGCCAGAGCAGGAATCCGGTTACAGCCTGCGGGCCAGACCCCCGGAGCTTTTCCTAGGGAAGCTGACAGGCCAGATCTTCCTCCCAGCCTCCTATGGATTCCTTCCAGAGCCCCACAGCCTGGGACGCCTCCAGGGCCCTCACAGGGCTGTTTCTGTAGAATTTCCTCAGTGCTCCCCAGTCCCACAGACCCCCTTGGGAATCATCAACTTAAAGAGAATGAGCTAAACTAGGAAGGGAGCCGCATTTATCTATCACCTATTTTGCACTTCACATAAATGATTCATTTAAAATTCTCAAATGTCTATGGGGCGGGCATCCTAATGCAGTGGGGCCAGGCTGCCTGGGTTAGAATCCTGGATCCTCTGCTCCCCAGCTGTGTGACCTTGTGCAGGTTACACAGTTTCTCTGTGCTTCCGAGTCCTCTTCTGAAAAACGGAGGTGATGTGACAAGCACTGCCCTCAGAGGGCTTTTGTGGCGATCCTTTGGGGGGATATGTGTGAGGTGCTATGATCAGTGGGTGAGTGTCAGCTCTGGCTATCGTCTCAGATGAGGAAACAGAAGCTCAGAGAGGTGAGGCGACTTGTCCCAGGGCACACAGCCAGAAAGTGGCAGACCCAGGATTTGAACTCACGCCTGTCTAAACCCCAATGTCCATGCTCCTTCCTCTGCATCACGCTGCTCCAGACTGGACAGCGGGACACCTGAGGGCAACCCCTGGTTCTGCCATTTCTTAGCTGTGGTTCTGAGCAGCCCACGGCATCTGTCTGAGCCTCCGTTTTCTCATTTGTAAAATGTCGAACATAATTCTTACTGTACCCATAATAGGGGAGTTGTGAGGTTGAGAGGAGAAACGTGTATGCAACAGCTAAGTCCTGGACAAAGCAGAGAGCTGAGTCTGGTTTGTGGCTATGAATCCATCTCCTCTACTGGCCTACAACTCCATGGCTGCCCTTTCCAGAATGCAGGATGCCTAGTTCACGAAGAGAGTGTGTGCAGCCTCCGGGCTGCAGAACGGAGGCCCGCGGCCTCTCCTCAGGGAGCCCTGGGCATCTTCAGAACCAGCCAGCAGAGACACGGCTATTGGGGCTCATGCCCACTTCAGCCTGATCTTGCTGCTCTGGGCCGTGGAAACACTCAGTGGGAGAGGAGCTCTGGCCCTGTGTGCTTGGAATGTCATCCTCCAGAGAGACCATGGGGACTAAGCAGACTGATTGGTTGAAATGGCCACTGGTCCTCCTGTGCCAGGCACCAGCCAGGAAGACCGGGTGATGCTTTGCCAAAGACAATTCCTTTGGGAACGAGAACCCCCCGATTCCTGTTTCCGTGCCCCGGATTCCATGGAGGCTTTGGCCTCTGGGGGTGGGGCAGGGGAAGCAGGTGGGTGAAGGTTAGGGGGCCAGGGAGCCGGGGGGAGGGAGGGGGAGGCCTGGAGAAACTTCAAGGACCTCGTCTAAGAGCCTTTCCTTTACCGCAGAGAAAAATGACTTGAAACCCCTCTAGAGAAGAGTGTGGCTAATTGGCATGTAAGTTGGGGGTTAAAGAGCGGAAGGAAGAATCTGATTGTTTTTTTAAGTTACTGAGAAAGTGAGACTGTCACTTTGGGCAGAAAGAAACCATTTTTTTCTGGAGTGTGTCTTTCTTTATATTACAGACCATAGTGGGCCACTGAGACTTGCAAAAAAAGATTTCCTTTAATCCACCTTCCTTTTTTGCAAGCAGCGGTAGAAGGGCCCTTAAATCAAATGCAATCAGCAAACTTGTCTCTTACGCTTATTCCCTGCTTCACTCCCTGGAATTTGGCACTTGACGGATTCTGGATCTGACTTAAGGCTTTTTCCAAATCCAAGACTCGGGAAATTTTGTTAACAGTGCAATAAAATAACTTCATAGTGTTACAGGAGGCACATTAAAGAAGTTGTGTGTGTGTGCTTCTCTCCCTCCTTAAAAAAAAAAATACAGACAATGTTTCTTTAAAAGTCTCCATCTGCAAATCCCATTAGATGTGCATATAAGGTTTCTGATGATTAATAGTTCCCTGCTCGGGTTTTGGTTGGAGGGGATCGTGTGTGCGCGGGTTAACCCCTCCCTCTCCTCTCTCACATTTCACTTCAGAAATTTGTCACTCTCTCCCCACCGCAGGATTTAAAAGTGTGTCTCGGCAGCCCTGGTCCAGCCCTCCGCAGGGCTCCAGGACGAGCGCTCAGCTGGCGCATCTGGGCCGGGACAGTGACAATGTTTAGTGTCATCGGCGACAAATACACGTACAGGGGACCCCAATAGGCAGGCTGGTGTGTCGGGGGACAGCAAGCCAGGAGTGAAGTCTGACATAGGTGTGTACACACGCATATGTGTAGCTGGCCACATATGTGCGTACTTTAAGGAAAGACTAGTTTTGTTTTTGGTTTTGGTTCCTGGGGTGAATTTTCTGTTGAACATTTTTCTCTCTTATTTGATTTTTTTTCCATTAAAAAAAACTTTAATATAAAAAGTATAAGAATCATACCGAAAAGACTGAGGCGTGCGGCAGACGGCAAATGGATCCCGTGGCCAGCAGCTGCATGAGGAGCCCCCGCCCCCCTGCCTCTGTGTGGGGCTGCCTTCGAAATCCCCACTCGGAAGGCAGCGGGGCCTCCGGGCTCCCCCACTACCCGCCGACCCCGTTCTCCTTCCACCAGAAACCAGACTTCCCGGCGACAGCGACAGCAGCGTACCCCGACTTCTCGGCCTCCTGCCTGGCGGCCACCCCACACAGTCTGCCCCGGGAGGAGCGCGTCTTCACTGAGCAGCACCCCGCCTTTCCACAGCCCCCCGACTGGCACTTCCCTGTCTCGGAGGCCCGGCGCAGGCCCAATCCGGGCCCAGCTGGGGGCTCCAGGGAGATGGGGGCCAGCAGCCCAGGCTTGGTAGACGCCACGGGAGGCCCAGGCGAGGACTATGAGGTCCTTGGGAGCACTGCCAATGAGACGGAGAGGAAGTCAACCAGACGGAAAAAGGAGAGTTCAGGTAGGTGACTGAGGAACGGCTGACCATTCCTTTACTGTGTGACCTTGGGGAGATTGTTTGCCCTCTCTGAGCCTAGCTGCTCTGACCATGAATTGCAAACAATACTAACTTACCTGAAGGCACAAATTAACTTCAGGGTTTCTTCTGCTCAGAGTTCTAGGATTCTCTGGTACTGGGGGCCATGTCTGTGTGCCCAACACTCCTGGGCTTGAGGAAGGATGTACCAGCAAGAGAATGAAACAGGATCCACAAAGATTTGGGGACACGTGGGGTGAAGTGTCTGGGTGCAGGCTGGCAAGGGCTGCCTCTGCATCACGATTCTCCCCACCGTGCCCCAGCCGGCTCCAAACAGTCCCAGAGCCACAGGGTTTGCTCACCAGGGGAGTCGGCTGAGATGGAGGCTCAGAGGGCTGGGACTGAGGCCGGGACCCTAGGTGGTCAAGGAGAGCCAGGACCCTCCAGGACCCTAACGGCAGAGAAGCAGGGCTAGGGCTGGGATGTGAGAGGCAAGGGAGGAGGGGGAGCTGAAGCACTGAGATTTGGGGCAGACCACCATGACGTATCACCCTGGCCAGCTGGGCCGTGCCCAGGCCAAGGGGGCAGATCAGCATGCTAAGGCCTGGGTGGCCCCCAGGGAAGACCACCTGTCTGAGGAGCCCTCTTGAGGGATCACCAGCCTTGGGGAGAGGCAGGGAGGCAGGCAGGCCAGGGCAAGCTCTGGACCTCAGCGTGCAGGTAAAGCCCAGCTCAGCCCTGGAGCCCCAGAAGCCAGAGGATGGAGCTGGCCTGCGTGTTAGGAGCCCAGGTGGAGTCCATCTCCTCTTCGTGGTGGGGACCCACTGTTTCCTTGTTTTCACACGGGGCTGGCTCTGGCTTCTCTCACCACCGGGCCCCTTTTGCCCTGAACAAGGCAGTGCCCGTGCCTCCTGCCCCCGCTGCCCACTATGTCCTTCTGACAGCCACTGTAGGGGCAACATCTGTCTGTGTGAACCTATAGAGGACCTCCTCATGGGACTAACCAGGGGCAGGCAGAAAATGACAGTGCCAACCAACCAATGAGAACGCTCTGTGCTCTGCTTTACAAGGAACTTTCCATGTGGCACAGATTTCTCAAGCATCTTCTCTTTGCCAAGCACTGGCCCAGTTTCTGGGGATGCAGAGATGAATAGGGTGGTCTCTCCCCCAAGGAGCTCACAGTGAGAGGGAGGAGAGGCCTGCAGAGGCCTGTCTGGCAGAAGACATGCTATGATCAGAGGTTCAAGGTGCTGTGGGAGACATATGTTAGCACTTTGGAGTCTCAGAAGTTTACGAGGTGAGTATGGCAGGTCTTATCAGCATCTCGGTTCTACCTGTGTGGAAAGGACAGAGGGAAAGTTTGAGGGGAACACTGCTAGAATGGGGTCCAAATAGAGTGACCCACGCATCTCAACTCACCCAGGACTTTTCTGGTTTTAGCATTGAAGTCCAGTGTCCCAGGAAACCCTTTTAGCCCCAGGCAAATTGGAATGGTTGGTCACCCTAGAAGCGAGCTCAAACCCCAGACTTCAGACCCCAAAGCCCACATCCTGCGATAGACTTCAAGCAGAATCCTCATTTTGAAATATTCAGTCTCCCCGCTTGAAGAAGCCCTTCCATGTGTTCACAGCGCATGATAATGACCACAGCCCTCCCGGCTGCTCAGTGGAAGGGCCCTTTAAGCCCCCAGCCGGTTAAATCCGGAACTATTCCTAGCCCTCGTTGGAGATTTGCTGAGAACAGGCACTTTCTGCTTCTTCTCTCCAAGGAGCTCTCAGAGACTCGGCTCTGTGCCTGGTTGAAGAGCTCTCCCCTCTGTGGCGCCTGCCACTGTGGCTCCTCCGTCTCTGCCGCATCTCCCTCGGCTGCCTCCGGCCACCTTCCAGGGAACTGGGAGCCAAGGCCTCGGGAAGGCGTGGGCAAAGCCAACAGCTGGGCTTAGGCAAAATCATTTCGTGTTTCCGCAAGACCCAAATGTGCCATCTTCCCTTTTGGCCAGTGGCCCATAGCACTTCATTAGGGAGTAAGCTCATGTGCCAGGCATCTGACCACCCCAAGGGCACACGGACACCCTCTGCTGAATTCCCTGCAGTCCTCAGAGTCAGCCTCTGGTTGGCGGAGGTTCCCATGCAGGAGGGGCCCCGGGCTCTCCCTTGAGGTCCCCTCAGTCGCAGCAGCAATGGCAGCAGTCGCACCAGGCAGGGCGCAGCAAGCTGACTCACATCCCTTCTCTGGGGTTCCAGGCCCACTCTCTGTTCAGCATGGAAATCTCTATCACTCGGTTAGTTGCTGGAGTCTTCCTCTGGAATTTAGCTGAAGGGAAGAAGGCAGGAAAGCTTAGCTTTGTAAGAGCCTAAAGAAAGAGGGAAGGGATGAGCAAGCTCACAACCAACTCCGGGAATCTGGGATTCAGTTCACAAGAGACAAACCCACAGAGAACCCCCACCCCACCCCACCCATCCTGAGTCACTGGTTGGATTCTCTCTCTATTTAAAATTTTGATACTCTCTTCTTCCATAAATTTTTTTGCATTAATTTTGATTTTTAAAAACATTGCATTAAAATACTATTTCTCCTGATTCTGAGGTTTTTGGTGCCCCTTCCTTTTTGTGCCCAACGTGAGTGCTTCACACGCCTCACTGGGCCCTACTCAGCCACCTCGGGAGGGTTAACCAGCATTGATCAGAAAGGCATTTTTGGGGACCAGCCTAGTGGTGCAGCAGTTACATGCACATGTTCCACTTCGGCGGCCCGGGGTTTGCTGGTTCGGATCCCAGGTGGGGACTGACGCACCTCTTGACAAGCCATGCTGTGGCAGGCGTCCCACATATAAAGTAGGGGAAGATGGGCACGGATGTTAGCTCAGGGCCAGTCTTCCTCAGCAAAGGAGGAGGATTGGTGGCAGATGTTAGCTCAGGACTAATCTTCCTCAAAAAAAAAAGAACGAAAGAAAGACAGAAAGAAATGTGTTCTCTGTGGTGCTTCATAGTCAGACAGACAGGTTCCAGCGTCAGCACTGCAACTTTTAGCTGCACGACTTTGGGAAAGTTCTTAACTTCTTGGAGCCTCTGTCTCCCCAGCTGTAAAATTGGACTATAACAATAGCACCTCCATATAGAGTCTCTGTGAAAGTTAAACGCAATGATCCACGAAATTAACCCTGTGCCTAGTATGTGAGTTCAATAAATAGCAGCTGTGATTGGTATTAGGCCCGTGTTTCCAGAACCAGCCTTCGGAACATACAGTCTGACAAATCTCCTGATATTTAGGGGGTCAATGAAATTGAATATTTCAAATACACTGTCTCCGAAATTCCTGGGTCTGGGGTACAAGACACGGGAACTTCTCGCAATCACTGTTGGCCCTAAAATCCAGTTGTCATCAGTTAGGAGCTTGGAGCTCAGAGATCTGCTGGAGAGGTGAGGGGTGAGTTGTGTCTGGCATATGCGTCTCATCCTGGCTGGTCCCTGAGGCTCCAATAACAGAAAGTTACTCAAAGTTTGTTTCAAGAGGAACGTTCTCTGCTCTCCCCTCTGCCAGCCCCAGCTGCCTCGGCGTCACTCCCACTGGAAGTGGAGCTGATTTGCTCAAGAAAACGACCGGGAAAGCGGGGGTCCCAGGCACCCACCCTGAGACCTTCTGTTGGTTCACAGCACAAGGCTGATTTAGGAGACAGCGTGATGTCCTCTCTCTCCAGCCCCTGGTAGGGGGTGTTAAAAACCCCTGCTGGCGGGGACAGCTGCGAGGCCACTGTTGTTTGCCCCCAATCTGTTGTTGCTACCGTGGTCGTCTTTAATTTATGGGAACGAGGGATTTCGCGGTGATTTCCTGGCGGGGCTCAAGGGAAGGTCGCGCGCGATCAGCGCGGCTGCAGGGGAATCTGATCGCCGCCTGGGAGAGCCGCTGTGCTGGGCTCAGCACGGCTGCTGGCGGCTCACGCCCTCGCTCTGCCTTCATCCAACTCGCTTTGTCCCGTCCTCCTTCAGCTCTAACACGTGCGCCTCCCTGGGGCTTGTCCTTCCCCGGATTTCTCCCCGCAAGATCTGATCTGTGCCTGCCTCTGCCAAACACGTGAACTCTCGCTTTCGCCTGAGGTTTAAAAACTCTCCACAAATCAGCCCCTTTCGCCCTTTCCCACCTGCTCTCCCTCCAGGCCGCCCCTCCCACCTCCACCTTCACTCACCTCGCCACCAGTCACACCAGTTTACTTGCCCTGCAAAACACGCTGCTCTTTTTCCCCCCTCACTCGGAATACCCTTCCCTTTCCCCACTCTTCTGCCTATTGAAGTCTTACTTCAATCTTACTATTTTAACATCCAGCTCAAAGGCCACCCCCTCCAAGAATCCTTTCTTTCTTTTTTTTATGACTCCATTGGTACATAGCATCATTTCAGTGAAAGCCATAGTTAAGCTTCAAATTATAGGATCTGCTAGAACCTGTGCTGATTTTTAAGCTGAATACAGCTTAAAACCTCCTAAAGGAGTTCTCCTGAGATTTCTTACCATGGGACATATTGTATTTGAAATCTCCTTTCTTTATATTGTGGTCAAAAACATGTAACATACATTTTACCGTAGTAACCATTTTGAAGTGTACGGCATAATAGTGTTAACTATGTGCATATTGTTGTGGAACACATCTCCAGAAGTTTTTCTACTTGTGAAACTAAAACTCCATATCCATTGAACAACAACACCCCTTTTCCCTCCCGCAGGCCTGGTAACCAGCGTTCTACTTTCTAAGTGTTGACTGCTTTAGGTACTTCATGTGAGTGGAATCATGCAGTATTTGCCTTTGTGTGACTGGCTTATTTCATTTAGCATAATGTCCTCAAGCTTCACCTGTGTTGTAGCATGTGGCAAGATTTCCTTCTTTTTTAAGGCTAAATAATATTCCATTGTATGTATATACCACATTTTCTTTATCCATTCATCTGTTGATGGACACTTGGGTTGCTTCCACCTCTTCACTATTCTTAATAATTATGCAGTGAACACGAGTGTATAAATATCTCTTGGAGATCCTTTTTGAATTCTTGTGGATGTATACCCAGAAGTGGGATTGCTGGCTCATACGGTAATTCTATTTTTAATATTTTGAGCAACCTCCATACTGCTTTCCACAGCAGCTCTACCATTTGGTAATCCCACCAACAGTGTACAAGGGTTTCAATTTCTCCATCTCCTCACCAACACTTATTTTGTGTGTGTGTGTTGGGAGGGGAGGTGTTTTTCTGTTTGTTTTTTGTTTTGATGGTGGCCCTCTGAACTGATGTCAGGTGATATCTCCTTGTGGTTTTGATTTGCATTTTCCTAATACTTGGTGTTGTTGATCATCTTTTCATATGCTTGTTTGGCCATTTGTATACCCTCTTTGGAGAAATGTCCCTTCAAGTTCTTTGCCCATTTTTTAATTAGATCGTTTGACTTTTATTGTTGACGTTTAGGAGTTCTTTATATATTCTGGATATTAACCCTTTATCAGAGATATGGTTTGCAAATATTTCCTCCCATTCCGCAGGTTGCCTTTCCATTCTGTTGATTGTTTCCTTTGCTGCATAGAAGTTTCTAAGTTTGATGTAGTCCCATTTGTCTCTTTTGGCTTTTGTTCCCTGTGGTTTTGGTGTCATGGCCAAGAAATGATTGCTAAACCCAATGTCATGAAGCTTTCCCCCATATATTCCTCTAGGAGTTTTACGGGTCTAACATTTAGGTCTTTCATGCATTTTGAGTTAATTTTTACGCATGGTGGAAAGTGAGGGTCTAACTTCATTCTTTTGCGTGTGGGGATCCAGTGCTCCCAACATTTGTTGCAGACTGTTGTCTCCCCATTGTGTAGTCTTGGCAACTTTGTTGAAGATCATTTGACCATATACGTGAGGGTTTATTTCTGGGCTCTCCATTCTGTTCTCTTGGTCTATATATCTTTATGCCAGTACCATACTGTTTTGATTACTGTAGGTTTGTAAAGTATTTTGAAATCAGGAAGTGTGAGGCCTCCAACTTTATTTTTCTTTCTCAAGATTGCTTTGGCTATTCAGGGTTCTTTGAGATTTCATGTGAATTTTAGGATTTTTTTTTTTCTATTTTGGCAAATGTCTTCGGGATCTTGGTAGGGGTTGTATTGAATCTGTAGATCAATTTGGATAGTATGACCATTTTAACGACATTAAGTCTTCCAATCCATGAACATGGGATGTCTTTCACTTGTGTCTTATTGAATTTCTTTCAGCACTGTTTTGTAATTTTCGGTGTACAAGTCTTTTGCCTCCCTAGTCAAGTTTATTCCTAAGTATTTTATTCTTCAGAATGTTTGTTGTTAGTGTATAGAAACACAACTGATTTTTGTGTGTTGATTCTGTATCCTGCAACTTTGCTGAATTCATTTATTAGTTCTAAGAGGTTTTATGTGGAATCTTTAGGTTTTCCACATATGAGATCATGTCATCTATGAACAGAGGTCATTGTACTTCTTCTTTTCCAATTCGTATGTCTTTTTTTTTTTTTTTTTTTAAAGATTTTATTTTTTTCCTGTTTCTCCCCAAAGCCCCCCGGTACATAGTTGTATATTCTTCGTTGTGGGTCCTTCTAGTTGTGGCATGTGGGACGCTGCCTCAGCGTGGTTTGATGAGCAGTGCCATGTCCGCGCCCAGGATTCGAACCAACGAAACACTGGGCCGCCTGCAGCGGAGCGCGCGAACTTAACCACTCGGCCACGGGGCCAGCCCCCAATTCGTATGTCTTTTATTTCTTTTTCTTGCCTGATTGCTCTGGCTGGGACTTCTAGCATTATGTTGGACAGAAGTGATGAGAGTGGGCATCCTTGCCTAGTTCCTGATCTTAGAGAAAGGCTTTCAGTTTTTCACCATTGAGTATGATATTGGCTGTGGGCTTTTCGTATATGGCTTGTATTATATTGAGGTAATTTCCTTCTAGTCCTAGTTTGTTGAGTGTCTAAGAATCCTTTCCACACATGTGGAGCATGCCTTATTTACACCTCTGTTTTAGCATCAAACCACAGTTGGCTTTGCATCCAGAGTTATAGAAGCATATGGCTGCCTTTCTCCCTAAAATTGAAGTATCTGGAGGGCCAGAATGATATCTGATTTACCTGTGCAATCTCTCTAGCACCTACTGAAATTTTTCACATGGGAGGATCTCATTCAATGTCTGGTCAATAGCCTTTATTGCAGCCTGGCATTTATTGATTCATTTTCTCACTTTCTCTGAGAGTGGCTTCACTGTCCAGCACAAGCGTTTCTGCCATATGTGGTGTTCTACTGCAAAATGCATCAGCACTTTTACAGCCTCACTCATGAAAAAGTGCAGAGAGCCAGACTTCAATCAGAAAACCAGCCCAGGGTCAGTGTGAGTGCCGGGGTCAGAAAGGCACATAAACAGCCACATGCAGGCTGGGCTGACTCTGCAGGAATCCTCCACGGGGTACTGGGATCAGCTCCCAAGTACCAAGGCCGCCACGGCTGGGAAGCAAGTGGAGCTGCTGTGGCTGGGCAATAAGATGGACCCACCACCGTGGGGCAGTTGGGAGGCGGCCACAGCTGGGCAGCTAGAGGGCCCAGCTGTCACATGGATGTGTGGCGTGTTCTCCAATCTAGAGGAAAGGAGCAATCTAGAGAGGTCTCCTATGGGCTAGCATCAGCCTTCCAGGCACCCCTCAGGGCCTCACTCCCTCTGCCCACTGAGCCCGGCCTATGGGGGGTGTCTTAGTCTGCTGGGGCCACCTTAACAAAATACCATAGACTGGATAGCTTAAATGACACATATTTATTTTCTCACAGTTCTGGAAGCTAGAAGTTAAAGATCAAGACAGTGGCAGGTTTGGTTTCTCCTGAGGCTTCTCTCCTTGACTTGCAAATGGCCGCCTTCTGGCCACGTGCTCACATGCTCTTTCCTCCGTCCGTGGGCATCCTTGCTGTCTGTGTGTCCTAACGTCCTCTTCTTATAAAGACACTAGTCAGATTGGAATAGGGCCCACCCTAATGGGCTCATTTTAACTTAATCACCTCTTTAAAGGCCCTATCTCCAAATACAGTCACATTCTGAAGTACTGGGGGTGAGGACTTCAGCACATTAACGGGGGGCACAATTCAGCCCACAAACAGGGGGTATAGGGACAGGGACAAGGTTCTAACAGTGGCACGAATGCTCCAGTTAAAAACCCCTGTGGGGAAAGCAGCGTCTCAGGGACGTGCGCCTCAGAGCTTTCCTAGCCCGGGGTCCCGTTGGCTCCTAGAGCTTTTCCACTCGGATAGAGCATTGTCTCTGGACACACGCAGCTCCCTGCGTTCTGACCTTGTACCCACAGGGAGAGAACGGGAAAGTGGAGACAGTTTTAGGAAGGAATCTCTAAAGAAGCAGGCTGTCTGACAGAGGAAGAAGGAAAGGAGGTGATAACTAAATAAATGGTCGACCTCAGTGAGTGTCACCTGAGTCACTGGAGTGATGCTGAAGGCCACACTGCGTGACCTCATATCCACCCCCCACCCCCGTGATGCTGAGGGCCACGCTGCGTGATCTCATATCCACCCCCACCCCCCGTGCTGGGCTGCAGCCTAGTAATGGGGGCGGGGGTGAGAGATTAATGTTAAGTGTGCTAACGGGGCAGACCTGATTTAAGTCCAGGATCCACAACTTCCTGGCTGTGTGAACTCAAGCGAGTCCTAAACCCCACTGAATCCCAGTCTCCTCCTCTGAGAAGTGAGAATAAGGGTATCTATCTACCTCAGAAGGGGGCTGTGGGACTAGAGGAGATCATAGATGTAAAGACCACAGCCAGCACTCGAGAACCTCTCAACCCACTTGCCCCAAACCTACCAGTGAGCACCCTTCTCTTTTCAAAGTCTTCCCTGATCCTGGCTGCACCCCAGGTTGCCCGCGCTCAAAGCCCACTGGGCCGTGACCCGAGCTCAGAGGGAACCTTGCGGCCAGTCAGGCCTGCCTGTCCCTGTGGGCTCCCTGGCCCAGGATCGTTGCGGTGCTGGGCAGGGTGCAGTTTCAGGGGCGCACACCTGCTGCAGCCTCTCTCACCCCAACTTCAACCCAGAATCCCCAGCGAGGATGAAGCCTTAGGTCCAGAGTGGCCGGTGTGGGAGGAGGAGACACAACTCCGTCCCTCTGGGCATGTTGGAGCTCCTGCCTCTCCTCCTCTGACAGGCGGAGGTCAGGGCCCAGAGCAAGACCCCAGACCTTGGCCGTTGTCTGCACTGAGAGGCATCAGCACAAGCCCTGGGCCTGGGCCTGCTCAGCTTCCCCAACCCCCAGATACTGTCTGCAAGTTCTGGAGAAAGAACAACTCTGGCTTGACTAAATCAGGGCACCTGGGCCCAGGAGGAGGGGATGATGCCAGAGGCCGAGCAGCCCATGCTCTCTGAGGGGCAGGACCTGAGACCCCTGCAGACCCCCGGAGCCAGCCCCCTCCCCAGCGCCCTCTCTGCTCACCAAATCAGGCTCCCCTGGCCTCTGCCAGAATTCCTCCCCAAGCCCCCACCCCAGCCTTTTATATTTCATGTTTTTCCCTGTTTTCCTTGAATGCGGTGATAGAACAGTAAGAAGGGTGGGGCCTGGGTCCTGAAGCCCACACTTCCTTTGGTGACAGCTGAGGGCGACATCTGGAACTTATAAACACAAACAAAGCCCAGTGTGCCCATACCTCCCCCAACCCATCTCGGAGGCTTGCTGCTGCTCCCACTGCTCATTTCCACTGCCTCCCTTCCCCCTCCACTTCTCTGCTTCCCCCGCCTGACCCCTCCGTCGCAGTCCCCACACCCCATGTCATGGCCCAGTCTGTTCCCCTCTCCCTCACCACCGCCCACCCTCACTGCCCCACCCCACCTGGGACTCAGCAAAGACTACTCTAGCACCAGGCATTCCCATTCCAGAAGAATCTGCTTCTCTCCCGGAAAACATACCCTGAATCCCCCGTCCCACTGCTGGGCTACTCAAAGAGGCAGGGAGCCCTAGCATGTCTTGTTAGGCACCTGTAGGAGAGGGGAAGGGCCCAACATTGAGGTGAGTGGGGCCCAATGAGAAAGGCAGGCCAATCCCAGGAAGCCAGGGATGCGAACGCCCAGCTGGTCTTGAGCTGGCTCCATCCAGGTCTTGTCTATTTTGATGCATTTTGACTCCTCCTTCTGAGGTTGAAAATATGAGAACTAATGAAGACAACAAAGGTCTTCATTGTGACAGCCCAGGAAGCCACAGACACCGTTTTCAGTGGGTTTGCCAAGGTCTCATCTACTGACATCATGCCCCAAACATCTCCTCCCGCCTCCCTCCCTGGGCAGTTCCAGGGAGACTGACCTGGGCCCAGACACAGGTGCCGTCCCTGAAGTAGGCACAGCCTCCGTGCTCATTGTCCCCACAGGGCAGTGTGACATGGTGGCTCTAGCCCTGGACTGGTCCCAGGGTCTTAATTTCTTCATCAGTTCAGTGGGCTAATGTGTACCTTACCTACCTCACAGAATAAATAAGAGGATACAATAGGAAGCAGCCTAATAGTGTGGAAATAGCTTCCTATTAAGGAAATCTGGGTTCTAGATCTGATTCTGCCACTAATTTGCTGTGTGTCTTTTGGCGAGTCTCTTACCTTCTCTCTGATCACCTGTGAAAGGAAAAGGTGGCATTAGATCATCTCTAAGCCCCCGTCCGGCTCTACTAGTCTGTGGTTCTGTAGGATATATGAAAGCCCAAAAGCAGGTTCTCTCTGGGGGAAGGAAATCCATCGTCAACTGCAAAGTGCTATTTGAATACAGGGCATACGGCTTTCTAACTGGTCTTGGATAGAAATTTATGTAAAATGGCTAAGAGCTGGGGAGTAGGGATACAGAACTCCAGAAAGGCAGCTCCCCAGGGTCTGTCTGGACCTCCTTGCGGCTCCGATAAAGCTGTCTGCTAACTTTAGGAAGGCCTGCCAAACATGACAGCTATTGATGAAATAATTTACTTTGGATGGTGTGAAAGCTCATGGTGGAAACCACAATCACACACACGCATCCTGTTTGCATCTCACTGGGCACCGTCGACTGTTCCATCATGGTCCTGCTGCTCTGAGGGTTGTGCAGGGCCTGGAGCGGGGCGGCTCCTCAACCACAGAGGCAGCCAGCTGAGCGCCAGCCGCCGCCCTGTGCAGTCCTGGAAGAGGAACCTGCTACCCCTGAGAGAGAAGCAGGACCAGAAGGACCAATTTGTGATTCTGATGGATGTTGGTTACTGTGCCTGGAATGATGTCCTCCCACCCCAGGAGGCTGAAGCAACGGTGGCCCATAGCAGACAGAGACACAGATCCAAGCAACGACACAGAAAAGCAGCGTGGAAGGGAAAATACTTAAAAGGTCAGACATTTAAAAGGCATCCCTTTCACACGGCTCTGGAGACATGGCACCTGGAGGAGCATCTTTTCTAATCTCTGCCTATGAATCATCTCGCCAACGTCATCTCCAGTAGAACCTCTTCCGATGGTTCTTTCAAGGGAGTCTCAGCAGTGTGCAGGCACGATGCTGGGTGTCAACACATGTTCCCCACCTCCTTTTGCCTTCTCAACAGCCTCTGACCACAGTGGGTGTAGCTATTCTCGTTTTACAAATGAGGGAACTGAGGCTTAGAGAACTTAAGAGACTTGCCCAAGGTCAGAGAGCTCTTCCTTGGAGCCAGGTAAGGCCTAGGGTCGCCAAAGGGTCCTCAGACACCTCTGCAAACACAACTCCCCTCTACTCAGCTGGAGGCGGGGAGCTTTGCATGTCAGAGGGAGAGAAATTCCCCAGCACAGCCCTTATCTTTGGGCTGAGGCTGCTGGGAAGGCTGCGGACTGCATTGGGGCAGATCGCACAGCAAACCCCAGATCTGAATGAAGGGAGGAACTAGGGGCCAAGACAAGAATATTTGCTAGAAGGGGCCTCAGGTTCAAGGCCAGGGGTTCTCAACAGAAGAGGGAGTAGTGAGAGGAGAAGAGGGTGTCAGGGCTGTGTATTGGGAAAAAACTCTGACACCAGCTCCCTAGGGGAAAGATCCAGCCCAATCCCATCTTCTATACATGGGGAAACTGAGGCCCAGAGAAAGGAAAGAGGCTCCCCAACAGGGGTGTCCTCTCCTGGGGTCAAACCCTCTTGGGGACAGTGTGCACGTGAACTGTGCACGTGAGCCGGCGGACTGAACACCCCGACACAAATGGCATAAAGTGCTCCTAGTTTTTCTGTCTTTCTTTTTCTATCTTGATGCAAATTTTGCAGAACAAAGAGAACCACATCTTCCACTTCATTTTTCATAACTGGCTTGCCGTCTGTCTGGCCCTTTTGTCATCTCTAACAGTGATGGCAGTTCCTCCCCCTCTGGGAGGCAGATGAGGAACAAGCGACGTCCTAATGCCGTATCCAACCTCCCCTCGTGGGTGCTGCCCAAGGGTTGCACAGTGGTGAGACACTCAGCTCCCGGCTAAAGCTTCTTTGTCCTATTTCCTCTTCTCGGTTGACAGTGGTCAGCTGCCCACATAATCAGTCCAAGACCAGCTCCAGAGGGCTCCTCTCGCGATCTCCCCTCTTCTCTCGTGGCAAGATTATGTGCAGGACTGTGTGTGCACGTGGTGATGGCGGGGGGATTGTTTTCGGGGATTCTATAGGGCACCTGGGCACACCTAAGCAGGCCTGGGAGAAGGGGAGGGTGGGTGTGGCTATCAACCAGAGACAGGGCCCCCAGGAGCCCTGGAGGCAGAGACAAGCACAGCTGCTTGGTCCAGGTCCAGCCCCAGGCGGCCAGATGCAAGATGGAGACCCCCATGCCAGGGCTGACCGCCATGCCCTAGACAGGTGGATCTGGGTTCGAATCTCAGTTCTGCTGCTTAAAAGCTGCCTAGCACACCAGGCAAGTTCCTGGGCCTCTCTGAGGCTGCCTCCTCCTCTGGATACTGAGAAGGATTTAGCAAGTAACTCCTATGTGCCAGGTACAGTAGCAAGTGAGAAAAAGCAGTTGTGTCCCTGGGGGGAGAGAGAAAGCTGTTAATCAAATTACCACACGAATCCACATGACAGTGCTAACGGGGATGATAACGTACTCCTAAGGCTGTGTGGGGCTGTTGTGTGGGGAGTTTTGAAGCAGTGACTGAATCTGAGCAGACGCCTTCAAGAAACACCAGCTGTTACTGTTCCCGCCCCGCAGATGGCATCTCTGGAGTTGAAGAATATTTTATATTTGTTCAGAACTTTAAAGTTTTGAAACCATTTTCCACACACATTAGCTCATCCAGTCTTCCCAATAACCCTTGGGAGGTAGGTGCTCTGTTTTTCCCAATTTCTTGATGAGACGACTGAAGCGCAGAGACGTTCAGTGACTTGTTGAAAGGCTCCAGCGAGGAGGTCCAGGAGTCAAACTTCGGCACAAGTCCGCTAGGTTTTCATCCCTCCGCCATTCAAGGGAAGGGCTGGGAACCGCTCTGAGCCCCGGGACAGGAAGGGGTGGGTATGAGCGGGCTTCCTGGCCTCTCTCTCGGCTCGCGCGCCGGACTGTGCTCCGGGAAGGCCGTCCATCCGCTGCGTGACCGCCCCTCCCTCCCGGGCCCGCGTGCCGGGGCCGGGGGACTCCTGGGGGCGCCGGCCCGGGGCTGCGCGTCCTTCCCTCCAGCCCACGCTCGCGCTTCCGAAGGGGCCCGGGCCGGCCTTCTCGGGCCGCGAGCCAGAGGCCGCCGGGCAGGCCGCCCAGGCCGAGCACTCGCCCCCTTCTGGCCCCGGGCGCACCCGGCAGGCGGGCCGCTCGGGCTCCCGGGCGGGCGGCGGGGCTGGGGCGGGGGACGTGGAAACTGACAAACGAGCGGCCGAGCGGAAAGCGGGAGAAGGAGGTGCTGAGAAGGGAGCGGCGGGCCGAAGTTCCCAACTGGAACTCGAGCGCGACGAGGGTCTCCACATGCCCAGCCCGCCCCGCAATTTGGCTGCTTAGCGGGGACTGTGGGCGGCTTCCCCGCCATACGCCCCACACCAGTCTAAGGTGTAAAACCGGGTCAGTTTAGACTCGGCCTCTGAGAGCAGACAGTCTCCCCCAGAACACACGCAACCCTAAAGCACGCGGCAGTCCCACAGCCTCCACGTCTGTAAAACAACGACAGTGAGGGGAACGTCTCCAACTGGTAGCGCCGCGCGTGAAGGGTGGGTCCTTCAGCCATCCGGCGGACACCCGGCGCGCATTGTTAAACGTAGGTGTGTGGGTCTCCTTCCTGTGGCCTCTCCACCCACCACCACCAAAGGGAACGTAGAGTGGCCTCTTACCCTGCTCAGCAGGTAAGGTACAGTCCCTTTTGTTTGTACAGCGCTTGACAGTTTGTAAACCCTTCCTACACGTATTTCGTGTGAACAGTATGTGAGTCAAACTGCCTGGGTTTGATTCCCGCCTCAGCCATTCACTGGCTGGATGAACGTGGCCAACTTGCTTAACTTCTCTGTGCTTAGTTTCCTGGTCTATGTAATAGGGCTGACACTGGAACTCGCCTGGTTGGGTTATTTTGAGGATCAAGTGGCTAATCCGACTAGGGGGCGTGGTCCCTGCACCCCTGTTAGCAGTTATGATTGAGCCCCTGCTGTGTCTAACTCAGAGCCTCCTTCATAGATGAGCTTTCCAGGCCCCTCTCGGTGTCAGAGGGGGAAAGACGCTTAAAGCAGCACTTCTCAATTTATACGTGCACGCAGCTCCCGGGGCCATCTTCTTAGAAGCAGATTCTGCTTCAGTAGGTCTGGGGTGGGGCCTGACATCCTTCAAGTCTGACCAGCTCCTGCCGTGCTGCTGCCGCCGGAGCACCCTTTGAATAGCAAGGTCTTAGAGCAGTGGTTTGTAAACCTGACGCGTGTCAGAATCATCTGGAGGGCTTGTTAAAACACATCGTGGGGCCCCACTCCCAGAGCGTCTCATTCAGTAGGTCTGGGTGAGGCCCCAGCATTTGCTTTTCTAACAGTTCCCAGGTGATACTGATGTCGCTGAGGACAGAGAACCTCTGTTTCAGAGCATCTTGCCCCGCAAGCTTACAGCCACTAATAACATCCAGCTGCGGGGTAGAGACCATTAAACAGCCAAGGGCAGCTTCTTGTGCTTTGGGAATTAAATAAATTGGGGAGGGACCAGCCGGTGGTGTAGTGGTTAAGTTTGCATGCTCCACTTCAGCAGCCCGGGGTTTGCAGGTTCCAATCCCAGGCGTGGACCTACATACCACTCATCAAGCCATGCTGTGGCAGCATCCCACACACAAAATAGAGGAAAATGGGCACAGGTGTTAGCTCAGGGACAATCTTCCTCATAAAAAAAAAATTGGAGGGGCGCCTAAGTTTAGGAGCCAAAAAAACTACCCAATTCTCAGGGAGTTAAGACACTAGAAGGAATGATAAAGGGACAATGTGGATTCTTTCTTAGCATCCTTTAAAAATCAGACAGACAGGGAAAGGCTGCCGTGCTGCTTGAGGACAAAAGGGAACCGAGGCCCCTACGCTCACATCTTCCCATTTGGGGCCCTCTCTCCCCAGACAACCAGGAGAACCGAGCAAGAGTGGAGGGCGGCAGCAAGGCCCGCAAGGAGAGGACGGCCTTCACCAAGGAGCAGCTTCGGGAGCTGGAAGCCGAGTTCGCGCACCATAACTACCTGACCCGGCTCCGGAGATACGAGATCGCTGTGAACCTGGACCTCTCCGAGCGCCAGGTGTGGCCCAGGGGGTCCCCTCAATTCTGGCCAGCCCTTCTTTCCTCCGCTTTCTCATCCCCTTCCCTTCCCACCACCCCTCCCTGAATCTTCTCCCTCCACGCAGTCCAGTGGTTCCCAGCTGTGGCTGTACCTGAGAACCACCTTCGGAGATTTTAGTAACACTGATGTCTGGGCTCCACACCTAGAGATTGTTTTCATTGGTCCGGGATGGAGTCCAGGCTTCAGAACTTTTCAAAGGTCCCCCAGATGATTCTCATGTGCAGCCAGGGTTGGACCTTCTGATCTCATTATTCCCAAACTTGACTGTGCGTTGGAATTGCCTAGGTCTTTAAATGCAGATTTAAAATGCAGATTCCAGAGCTCCAGGGAGAGGTTTTGCTGTGATAATGAGTGAGACTGGGAATCTGCGTTTCTGTTAAGTCCTCCAGGTGACTCGGACGTGCAGCTGGTTCCTGGGCGCACTCAGAGAAACTTCCTAGCCCTTTGTTTGGGGCTTTCCTTCAGAGCACTCCACCCACACCCATGCTCTGACGTGGAGTAAAATAATATGATAATAACAGCTGATAGCAGCTTGTAGTTGCTGAAGCACTCTGCCAGAGTGGGGATCTAGAATCCGAAGACTTCCATTCAAATCCTGCCTCTACCGCTTCCTAGCCCTGTGACCTTTGGGACGTATCTCCTAACCTCTCTGGGTCTCCACCTGTAAAACAGGGTCATAACCCCACCCTGCAGTAATGCAGACGCTCAGATGAGAGAATGTGCAGACCAGGGCTGTCTGAGCTGAAAGGTGCTTTGTAAATCTGCCTAAGGATGAGGCTGGTGATCCTCTGCTCCCAGACCCTTGGGTAATAGAAGCCAGAGGGAAGGGGTATTGCACAGGATGGGGGGGGGGGCGCATCTGAGAGGGGGGGGGGGCCCATGCAGAGTGACTTATAGAACCGTTCCCAGGTCTGTCGGCCTTTCTGCATCTGGAGACACAAGACAGGCCTCTGGGCAGATTGGTGTGTCCTCCTTTGGTCTCAATTCTTGGAGCCTTTGGAGGAGTGAGGGGGGGCAAGCAGAGATTCGAACTGAGGTCGCCGCAGCTGCACCCTGGCTAGCTTGAGCATCAATGTGGGAAGCTGGTCTCACCTGCATTGAAGTGACTGGGCTCCTTTGTTTCCTCCGTCAGGTCAAAGTGTGGTTCCAGAACCGAAGAATGAAGTGGAAGCGTGTGAAGGGGGGTCAGCCCATCTCCCCCCATGGGCAGGACCCCGAGGATGGGGACTCTGCAGCCTCTCCAAGTTCAGAGTGAGAGTCTCCATGGAAAATAAAGGACTGAGGACTGAGCCCCCTGCCCACCTCCCCTCCCCCAATCCCAGCTTCACCTTCTCCCACCCCAGGACAGCCTCCTTACATCTCGCAGTGACTCTTGGATATGAAGCTGCCCAGTGCTCCTGGGAGCCTTGAAGTTTCCCAGAAAGTTCTGTCCATCGTTGCTGTGTCTTAGCACCCCTTCCCCAGAGTCTTTGCTTCCCACGCTTCTCATGAAATCACACAGTGGCCTGACTGGACCCGAGTGAATCCGGAGAACAGCTCCAGGGACACCGCTTCTCAGGGTCTCTTGGCCACTACCCACACCTCCTCCTACCACCTTTCTCCTGCACCAGCCAGGCCTCCGCCAGGTCTGGACACCACCTGGCCCACTGGGAGAGGAGCCTTGGGACCAGCTGGCGACTTGTGAAAATGCTCCAAAAGAAAGGAAGTGACTGAGACACACACACACCCTAGACCACCCTTCCTTTCCGGGCTCTATATCTGAGGCTTGCGGTGGCCTCGGTTCTCCTAAAACCCCAGGGGAAATCAGTGTGAGGAAGGTTGGGGACAGAAACTCAGCTGCTGCAAATCAGAAACAGTTCTTGTCTCCAAATTTGTTGGCTCAGTGGGCAAGTTTATGAGCAGTGGCTGGAAGAAGACAATCAGAAAAGCAGCCTGGTGTAGGTCTCTGTGGCCCACACGGGCCCGTTCACACTGGCTTGACTGGGTGGGGGAGGATGGACCCAGGAAAGCACCTTCTTCCTCAGGATCAATTCAGGGACACAACTGGGACTATTGAGCAGCACTCCAGAACAACAGAGCAGCTGTTCCTTTTCAATCCGCAATTTCTGAATTGAAAACCTATCCAGAGGCTCACATTGTTGAGTTGAGGGCTGGAGAGTGCCTCCTGTGTTCTGAGAATGGAGAGAGGATACTAGAGCCATGGAACCCTGAAGAGGAAGGTTCTCCTGCTGCAGTGTCCTGTGCTTTCAAAGGACTCTGACTGCAAACGGGGACAAGCAAGCAGTCCCTCCTTCTCCACCGGATGCATCTGAGCCCCTCCTATGTGTTTCACAAATGCTGATATTATGGGAGGAGCTGCTAAGTTTGTGTGTGTGGACTGCCCAGATCCTCTGGCGTGACACTCCAGGACTGATGGCCAAACAGCCTGGGGTGACTGAGACCTCGGGGAGACCCCCCTGCTGGCCTCAGTGCTCTGTCTCTCAGTACCAGCGGTGCTGCAGAGGAGGTCAGCAGGAGTTTGGAGCTCTTGTATGTAGATTTCAACATTCACGTGTAAAAAGGACCCCACCGCCCCATCCCGAAAGGACAAACGCCGTGGAAAATGATTGCCAAATAAGATGGCTGGTTAGAGCGTGTGTAACTTTTTCTAAAGCATACTTCATATGTTTTCTTAAGATTACATCAAATTAACCGTGCAAGGTCAAGTCACTTAGTAAGAAAACTCTCGGAGAAATAAAATCCATAAAAAAGGCAAGTTCCCAGGCTTTGTTCCTTGCAAAGCTGAGAACAACAGCTCTGTGTGCAATCCTCTGTTGCTCAAGTGATGATCAGCCAGTTTCTAGAAGCAACGAAAAAAGGGAAGAAATCATCTAGAATAAAGTATCCCCATTTAGGTTCTTCAAAATGTGGGGGTGCAAATGTAGTCATTGTCAAAAAAAGTCTTTCCTCCCATGCAGCTGCATTGTCTTCATTTCCCATTGTCAAATTTATCTTTCAGTTTTGCTAACCTATGGCTTATAGTCTGAGCTCTGTAAAGAAAAAAAAGATGAACTCTTTTGTTAATAAAGGAATCTTGACCGTAAAGTAATCGTGCCTAATTTTTAAATTCAAAGTTTGGAGAGTTTTGTTTTTCAGGATAAAACAATATACACCAATAGTAATAAAAATGACACAAGAAAAAATGTCCCCAATTCTGTCTTTTTAATTAAAAAAACTTGTCACACCAAGATGTTAACAATGGATAGAACAGAACTGGCTAGAGAGAGGGGAAGGAGGGAGCCAGGAGAGGAGAGCTAGCCAGGATGTGGCACCGAGGCAGTCTGGGCCTAGGGTGGGCAGGGACCAGAAATGACATCATGAGGTGCTGGTAGAGTAAAGCAGATCCACGAAAGTCAAGGTGCCAAAGGGAAGGCTTGGGCTCAAAGCCAAGAAAAAATGACACCCTCAGGCACTGCAACACTCCCTCCTATCTCGGCTCCTGTGGCTTCAAGGAACATCAACCTCTTCTGATTTTCGTTGTCTCCAGAACGTTCCTTCTCTGTCTGCCATGCAAGCCCGTTACTCAACGCTTTTGCCCTCACTGCTGGTTCCCAAGGTTTCCTCGTTCTGCCCTCTGCCTTTCCCCCTCTTCAGGCTCTCCCCAGATGATCCCACATACCTATATTTTTTTTTATTGCGGTAAAATATACATAACATAAAATTTTACCCATTTTTAAGTGTACGTTCTTTGGCATTAAGCACTTTCACATTGTGCAACCACTGGCACTGTCCGTCTCTAGAACTTTGTCATCTTCCCAAACTGAAACTCCGTGCCCATTAAACACGAACTCCCCCGCCCCCTCCCCTCCATCCACCTTCATTTACATAGTGTTTGTGTTGGGCGCTCTTCGAAGTGTTTGTGTTTTACACGTAAGAACTAGGTTAATTCTCTTAACAATCTTAACACGTAGTACTGCTCTTCCTGTCTTACAGATGAGGTAACCAAATCAGAGAGAAGTTGAGTAAGCCCCTAAGATTTTATAGCCAATTAGTGGTAGAATGTATGATTGGGCCCAATTACTTTCTTCCCTCTCCACTAGGGGAATTTGCTCCCTGACCACTGCCATATGCTGGACCTCCCGTGGTATCCTTCCCACCTCATTGACTTCAGGCTTGTCCGTGTGACCTGCTTTGGCCAATGGAATGTGAGCGAAAGTGCCAGGTGCCCTGTCTATGCAGAAGTTTTAGAGTCATCGTGTGGCTCTGCTATTGTGCTTTTCCCTGCACGAGGCTGAGATGGAGGTTCCACCACTGGCCTGGGTTCAAGAATGAGAAAGACGTGGAGCAAAGCCAAAGCTGACCCACAAGCTTCACGTATGCCAGTGAGGATATAAAAGTGTGTTGTGTAGGCCACTGGGATTTGGGGGTCATTTGTCACTGCTGTACCATCTTGTGGAACTGACTACTCCAGTGATGACACTGGGATTTGGATCCTGGCATTCTGGCACCAGGCCCACACTCCCCTACCCGGATCTGGGAGCTTAAGTTTTCATATTCCTCTGTCTACTGCCCTTTGCCATCTGATGACTACAGGCCCCTCAAACTCAAAATAGCTGAAAGGGAGTCTCTATTCCCCCAGTTAGGCTGGCTCCTCTGCTTGCATTCGGAATCGTCTATTTCAGTTGGCAACACAACAACCTACCCATTCACTCATAGCAGAAACCTGGGACATCTCCTTGGTACTAACCTCTTCGCTTTGCAGAACCAATCAGTCACCTAGTCCTGCCCCTTTCACTTCCTGTGTAGCTATTTCGCATATCCACTGCATTCTTTGTCTTCCCCCAGCATTGCCTTTGTTCAGGCTGTCAACGGCTTTCACTGGAATTAGAGTCTCGGATAGCTCTCCCTCCCTCTGAGCTGAAGCTCTTCAAAGTCCATCCTCTAGAACAATCATGCACACACAGAAATCCAATCTTGTCACCCCCAATTTGAAACCTATCAAGGGCTTACCATCATCTACAAAATGAAGTCCAAAACCCTTCACAGGCCTCCACGGGCCCCATGCTCTGGCCCCTGCCTACCCCTTCAACCTCGTTCCACCACTGCCTGCCACAAACTCCATGCTCCAGCAATACCAAGCCATTCCCCCTTCCGTATACACCGCCATGTGATTTCTCTCCTACATTCCTTCGCTCCTTCTCTCCGTTTGGAATGCTCTCCCAGACCTGGACCCCAAACTTACCCATTCCAGGAGCACTTACAGGAACAACTTGAAAGGAACACAGAGGAAGTTTTAACATGTAAATACGGCCCAACTAATTTTCAACAGTAGGCCAATGCCTGACATCAGGGAGCAACATTAGCCAATTTCTAAAATCAACAGAAAAAAAAGCTCTCTCAATATGAGAATTTTAATCTCCCCAATAGACACAGTTAATAAGTCCATTGAGGAGAGTCTGATCATGAAATTGAAGGTGCACACACATATCACCCAAGTGTTCTCTGGTTTCTTTTGAACGCTCCCTCCACTCCTCCCACCCTTCAGCCTTGGCGTTTGATCGACCAGTGCTGGGTGAACAGTAGCTGGGACCAGCTGCTCCCCAAGTTGGTAAAAATCCTCAGCTTTCTTTTGGTTGCAAAGCTGTGCCAGGGAATCAAGCCCACCCACTGGCGACTCCCTGATATGAACCAGTCACTTTAACCAGAGATGGTGGCTTTGTAGGAATCCAGACAACCAAGAATTCCCGGACAGTAACTTTTCAGTAATGGATTCCTCCATCCTTGAGAGAACATCAAGGACGAGCAAGTGTGTGGCCGCCCTTTGGAGAGAGGCAGAAAGATGAAAGAGAGATGAAGCAAGTAGAGAACCCATTTCCAAATGAAAAGGCCTGGGGGCGCTCAGGGCTTCAGAAATCTGCCCACCTGGCTAGGCCAGGCCCTGGGATGGATGCGTGTATTTCTGACAGCCCCTATTCAAAGAAGAGAACTGATGTCAGGCAGGAGTCCACTCTTTCCTGTTTGGACCCCAAAGCACCATAGTTCTAGGAGAACCTGTGTTAGGTGGCTTTCTTTCCTTGTATTGAGTGGAAAAGTTTTCCATTAAGAAATAGCTATTCTCCAGCCAGCCCGGGGGCCTGTATCAGCTAATCCCTTACAGTTACCAACGCAGGATTGCCAATGGAGTCCTCTCTTGGCCACCACAGCACTGGGCTCTCACCATGTTCCTTCCCTCACTGGTTGCACCTTCTCAGTCCCATTTGCTGCAAACCCTGAATAGACACTTTCAAAATATCTCAAATCTATGCCCTTCTCTAATGCCACCACCACCCCCAGCCACTGCTATCCTTCTATCCCTGTCTTTCCATCTTGTGTGGGTTCCTTTATGGCCCTCACCACAATTTATCATTCTTTTATTTGTTGTTTGCTTATTCATTTGTGGTCTGCTTTCCAAGCTGGAAGGAAGAAAAGGGGATGTGTGTCTCTGACCATTTTATTCCCAGCTACTAGCATGATGCCTGCACCTCATAAATGCTCAATAGGTGTTTATTGTATGGATGGACAGATGGATGGATGGATAGAGGGATGGATGGATGGACAGATGGATGGATAAATGGATGGATGGATAAATGGGTAAATGGATGGGTGCATGGATAGATGGATGGATGGATGGACAGATGGATGGATGGGTAGACGGGAGAATTGTTAAATTAGTGGTATCGCCTGGCTTCTCAGCTCCCAAGTGCCCGTTGCTGGCCATGTGGACCGTGTAGGGGAAGCTCTGGCCCAGAAGCTGGTTAGACTGGCTGGCTTGATGCAGTCCAGGCCTTTAGAGCCCAACAGCACTGGTAGGCCATGCCCTTGCCCAGAACAGGGGCACTAGACACTCACCCTGTTTCTGTGGCCCAGGGAAACTGTCTCTGATTCTGGCCACTGGACTGCCTGCCTGGTGGGACCATGCTGTCCTCAGCTCGTTCTCCTTTAATATTCTCTGCATTGCAGGAAGAGAAATCCCTTACTCCTCATCACCTTCCCTCCCCCAGCTCCTGCCACACACACACACGCACATACACACATGCACACACACACACTGTCACCCTTGAGCCCTGTCAGAAGTCTGAATGAGCCTCTCCCCTTTGACCTGCAGTTGCAAAGAAACAGCATCCAGGGCCTGACCACTGACAACAGCGAGACTCAGAGGCACGCCTGATAAGAGGCTTGTGAGCAGCTCTAGTGTGTCTCTGAGGGTGATGCTTAATAGCTTAAAGGTGACATCAGGGTCGGGACTAATATCCGATTGAACAGAAAGAGACATGACCTAACTCGTCTCTCACCATGGGCCTGGCTGCAAGAGCTTCTCTTTCTTTATTAATTTCCTTACTGGAGCTGCTGGCTCAGGACTGCAGCCTGTCCCCGGAGCTGGGGCCCATGGCTGGGCTTAACTCCAGCATTATTGGGAAGGGAGCAGGCTCAGCCGGTCTGAGAGCCCCTGTGAAGGGCAGCTACCGTCGAGTCTGTGCTCAGCGTGGCCAGAGCCTGACAATTTGCTCTGCCATCCAGCAGGTTTACCATGCTTTGAGAAAAGCCAGTAGGGCAAATTCAGAGTCTAAAGAATTGCTCGCAGTACAGAAGGGAGCTTGCTGCAGCCTTCCCCCAAGCTTCAGGCTTCCCCAGTGCCTGGAAAGGATGGTTTTACTTGTGTTTTTGAAAATGATTTAAAACCAGTTTTCCAGAAACACAAATCCTGTCTAAAGCACCCAGCACACCTGGCTAGATAGCTGCAGGCCTGTGTCTGAGCCGGCCTCCTGCCTGTTGGGACCACACTCTCCTCAAGTTGTTCCACTTTGCATTGCAGTGGGAGAAATCCCTTACTCCTTACCACTCTCCCTCCTCCAGCTCCCACCACACACATGCGCGCACACACACACACACACACACACACACACACAAGGGCTTTGGAGACTGACAGACTAAGGGTCCAACACAGGCTCTCCCATGAATTGGCTGTGCGGCTTTCATCAAGTCACTTAACTTCTCTGAGCCCAGTGGTCTACAGAAGTTGTGGTGCGCAGAAACATTTGTTGAAAAATGCTTGCACAAGGTAGAGGTCATATTTTACTCACAGGCTGATGGGAGGATTAGATTCATTCATTCATTCCACAAAAATATTTCTTGAGTGCCAACTATGTGTTAAGTCCTGGGCATGTCCCCTGGACAATGGGGTGAGGTGTGCAGTGTACCTGGTACAGCGCCTGGCTCAGAGCGGGCCCTCACTAGGGGCAGATCCTCTCTCTCCCCCACAGACACACACACCCTCCCCATGTTCCAGACAGAGTTGCTTCTCCTACAGGAAAGCTGCAACCCAATGACAACCAAAGCACAGAACGAGGGGGAGGCCTGAGTTTACTATCTACTCTCCTACTCATTTGCAATGCGACTTTAGGCAAGCCACTTACCCTCTCTGGACCAATTTCCTGACTCTCTAAAAACAGAGCATTTTAATATCGTGCTCTGCCTTGAGTACAAAAGATAAACAGACACTATGGGCAACAAGCTTTCAAAGCACCCAGCTGCCCGGATAAGAAGCTCTGCTGAGAAGCAGCAGGGGATAGAGATGAAGGTCAAGGGCTTGGAGGATGCTCGGTCCAGATTTCCTCCTGGTGTGTTGGCCCAGAGCGGAACCCCCATCTGTTTCCACACTGTGGCCACGCACAACAGCCCAAGTGCACCTGAGACAGCAACTCAGCTTTAAAAGCGGCCCCGCCACCAACACAAACATACTCCATGCGAGGCATTGCTTGGACCTTGACCCAGTGGCCTGGGACTGGGGAGGAACGGCCTCTTTGGAGGTGTCCCTGGGAGGGACCCAGAAAGTGGAGGCCCGGGGCACTGCTTGACAGCATTCTCCTAGGAAGACTTGCAGTGGCTCTCGGCCCCACAGCCCTCTCTCGCCCGCCCACTCTCCCTTCCTGCTGTCTTCCCTCGACACTGCCCCCCAGAAGCCCACTCTTCCTTCCCAGAATGTCCAACCTGTGAAAGACCCAAGGCAGGAAAAACCAGGCACAGCGGCCTCTTCCCAGCAGCCTGCCCTGCCTGCAAGTCCCCCAAGGAGGGGAGACCGAGGGCTGAAGGCTGTGTTCCTCCGGGGACAGGAGGGGAGGCCCAGTGCCCTTCAAATGCCTTTTCATCCTCAACCACTCCCCCTGAAATGGTTTCCTCACCCAGCTCTTCCCTGAAAGACCTGAGGAGAAGCTATTCCAGAGCCCGGGGGCCTGTGAAGACTGCTGGGAGGGTGGGGGGCGCTGGGGCGTCCGAGGCCTGCAAAGTCAGGGGAACCCCTCAACCAGGACCAGGCTCTTTCTGCTCAAGAATTTGTGGCCCTTCTGGGGGCTGCGGCGCAGGATGCAGAGCCTTCATCCCCCAAATCCCTTCCATGCGTCCCCGACGGATCTCTGCGGAGCAGATGCCAGGGGTGGGGAGGAGGACACAATGCCCCTCTTTGTTGGGGGGATCTGGGCCGGCAGTCAGCGGAGGAAATTAGACAGCGCTCCTGACAGCAGGCTCTGTCTGGGGTGTCTGTGAAATATGGGCCAGAGGGGCTCCTTCCCGGGACCAGTGCGCGGCTGCCGCCCACCCCCACCCCTGCTTTGGGCCAAGAGGACACTGCCTGTTCAGAGAGAAATGATATACGACACCCAACTTCCTTCCCTCCTCCCCCGAGGGGCTTAAGGGAGCTCTAGGGGCTGGAGGGAGCCACAGTTGCTCCTGGGAGGTGTGAATGTCCGTGCGTGTGCATACACACTCGTGCATGAGTGTGTGTAGGTGTGAACATGTGTATGGGTGCATGAGTGTGTGCATTGTGTGTATGTTTTCTGTGTGTGTCTATTCACTCCAAAGCCATAGGAGAGAACTCAAAATGCTAGCCCCCCAAAAAAAACCCAAACAAACAAAATGCTGGTCCAGATGGCTCCGTCTTTTAGCCTGCCTGGCTTTGCCTAGACCTGGATGAGGGTCCTTAGGACCCGGGGCCTGAACACAACTATTTAGAGAGTCATGCTGAGAAGGGACGGGGAGGCAGCTTACAGAGCCCCTGCCCTCTGATGTCACCCTCCAAGGAGCCACCCACATGGAGGAACTGTTTTCAAGATGAGCACAGCTCCTGCCTCACGGAGGCTCCAGGGAGGCTCCCAGTCCAGCCACAGCCTGCAGAGCCTCCAGTGGCCCCTGAGCCATTTGTCTTCAAGGGAGGAAATGGGAGGATGTTCCCACCCACCCACCTCCTTTGTGGCCAGCCAGGCCTCCACATCTGGGCCACAGCTGGCCACAAAGCTGCCCTCACAGGCCTTTTCTGTCCAAATGACAAGAAGACAGAGAGCTGTTAGGGAAAAGCTCCCCCACTCCTCAGCCGGCAGGGATCCATAAAAGACGGGCCTCAGTTTCTTCATCTGTAAACTAGGGCCAAGAGCAAGGACAGCCCTGCCTTCTGAAAGGTCTGTAGGAACAGGAACAGGAAGTGTGGAAATATTCAGTCAACTTGAAAGGGCTGTCCAAGGTTGGTGACTAGCATTCATCCAACATATATCTGCCAGGCATGTGCTACAGGTGACACGGGATGGGCATGAGAGAGGAAGAAAAACGGTGAGGATGCCTTTACCAGTGAGCCAGTGGAGGCTTTTCACTGTTGCTGCCTGTGAGGTGGAGGGAGATCTCACGCCCTTTATGCAGAGGAGGAAACAGAAGTTGGAGGAACTCGTCCAAGGTCACACTCCTACTCTGTGTTGGAAAGGATGGCACCTTGCTTTTCAGCATTTGGGCTGTTGCGTGGCACTCATTATAGAGCCCTCTCGGGCGAGCCAGGCTGGTCAACGAAACTGGGCATGAGCTGAGATGGGGAATGGAATCGGTGTAAAGTCACATGCGGTGGAGGCTTGGGCTCAAGTTCATTACTCTCATGTCTCAGCCAGTTTCTGAGATTTGAGCACTTGTCTTCCTCTTCCCTGTCTGCCAAGGAGTCAAGTCTTTGGAGCAAGCTTCCATGCTTTGTCTGCTCTGCCATTCTGCCTCCCCTGTCCTCAAGGAGCCTGGGGCCTCACCCAGGAAGAAGGAGATGGCCAAGTGACACAGGAAGGCGTTATATAGCGGAAAGAATCTGGCCTTTAGAGTCAAACTGATCTGGTCCGAATCCTGACTCCACCTCTTCCTGGTGTGGGCACTCAGTCAAGCCAAGTTTTCTAAGCCTCAGTTTCCTCATCTGAAATGAGACTCCTCTCTGGCTCTGAGCTGCTATGAAGATTAAACGAGTTGACATGCGTGAAAGAGCCCAGCCCAGGGCCTGGGTGTAGTCAGTGCTCAGGGGGAGTGGATTGCCTTTCTCTTCCCCAAGGAAGAAGTGAGATGTGAGAGCCAAGACTAGTGAGTCCAGGGGAGGATGAGGTGAGACCTCATTGGCTCTGGCAACCAAGAAGAAAAGGCCGGAGAAAAGGAGGGAGGATTCAGTGAGCCAGGTCTGGAAAAGACAGCAGAGAAGACTTCTGACAAATGGGCCGTGAGTCACTGGGAGAAGCAGAAAACGTGTGTTTCCTGCCTGTTAGAGGAATCCTATGAACAAACGCCACCATGAGCAGAGCTGACAGGATCTTGGAGACCATCTCATGCAGCTCCTTTAACTCATGGGGAAACTGAGGCCCAAAGAGAAGGAACTAGTTCAAGGTCATACAAGGCATTCATGACAGACTCCTGACTCCCTCCAGTGCTCAGTTCACTTCCCCGGAGGCCTGGGTGGGGCCTGGGGGATCACCTGCTCCCGTCAGTTAGAGGTCAGGAGAGGGACAGGAGGGAAGGCGGGACCAGAGACAGCAGCCAAAGCCTGGGCTCCCACCCTTCTGTCCAGGGCCTGATGTCCTCTCAACTGGTCAGATCTGCCAGCGGAAGCTGGCTGGCTGGCCCTAGAGGACCCTATCTGTCTAGACTGCTTGCTGGCCCATCCCGCAAAGAAACTCTACTCCAGGGGGGCTGGGGTGGGCAGGATGGCCTCGGAGGTCCCCGACAGCTCCGGAAGTCTGCACACAGAGTCTCTGGAAGACTGAGAGGTGTTGTCTCTGCAGAAAAGCTGTCGGACATTTCTCTGTGACCGTGACACAAACCATTCCTTCCTCCATAATCACCGTCGCTGCGGCGCTGGCTCAGGGCAGACAGCCTGCCGCGCACGGGCTTTATTTTCAAATCCCTCTTGCTTTTTTTTATATCCCTGTGAATGCTTGAACGCCCAGGCAGAGGAAAGCTCTCAAATCTGTCCTTGAGTGTGCTGCTGGTGATGTGATGGCCCAGACGGGACCCTCCGAGCTCTGCGGCAGGAACAAACCCCCTGCTGATGTAATTTAAAAGAATAACCTCCCAATTTTCTCATCTCCCTTTGCTGGATACACCTTATCAAATGACAAGAGAAGCCAATGTTTGGTTAAATGGTTCATAGGTTAATACTCAACAGATGGGAGATTTTTTTTCTTTTCTTTTTCCCCCTTCCAGGAGATCTGGTCTGCTCCTCTTGCTGGATATATGAGGCTGGGGGGACCCAGGGGCATTCTTCCCATCATGCCCTTCGAGGGAGCCCATTTCCCCCTGGCCGCCGTGGGCCCTCAGGCTCTCAAGCTGTGTCCACAGCCTCCCCAGGATCTCACCGTGGGGCAGGGCAAGCCAGGGCTGGCTGCACGCGGGAAGGCGGAACTGTCTACCCTGCAAGGTACCAAGGTGAGCATGGGGCAGGAAACAGACACATTTCCCTACCATCATGGGAATGCCGTTCTCCTGGTTTAAAAAATAAAAGTCCAGGGTGGGTGGAAGCAGGGGTGGGAGAACACTTCCTTCTGCACCTGGTTCTGCCACAGGCCTGCTGGGGACTGTTGGCAAGTCTCAGGCCCTCTCTGAACCCCAGTGTACCGTCTACATAATGGGAAAAAAAGCTCCTTTTTCTTCCCAGCTTCACTGAAGTGGTGGGAGGATGAAAGGAGCACCTGTTTGGGGCCACGTTCTCCCAGAAGCGGACCCTGGAACAAGGCTTTGAGGGCAAACTGTTTATTTGGGAGGTGAGGCCAGGAAATGCCAGCAGGGAAGTGGGGACTGAGGCAGGGAAAGGAAGCAGGTCAGCAAAGGGTGTGTCACAGCGTGTCACCCACTATGGGCAGTTGGGGACAATTGCACAGGGGACGCTGGGAAACCACATGGGATGTGCTGTCCCATGTGGCACCACTGGCCACGCGTGGCTATTGAGCACTTGGAATGTGTCTAGTCTGACTCGAGATGCGCCGTGTGAAATGCGCACCAATTCAAAGACTGAGGACAAAAACAGAATGCCTACTATCTCCTTAATAATTTGTTTTCTTGTGTCCACATTGAAATGATAATTTTTTAGATATATGGGGTTCAACAAAGTATACTATTAAGGTTAATTTCACCAGTTTAGTTTTACTTTTTTTTAACGTGACTACTGAAAAATTTAGAATTACCTGTGGCTCAACTTCCATTGGCCAGAGCTAATACAGAACACGCATTATCCCACACGAACTCCAATTTGGAGCTCTGTTTCTAAAAATAGTAATAAATCTAATAATAAGGATGTTAAAATGTCCAGCAAGATGACTACAGTTAACACTGTTGTATGGTATATTCAAAAGTTGCTAAGAGACCAGATTCTAAAAGTTCTCATCACAAGGGAAAAACATTTTTTTCTTTTTCTTTTTCTATTTATGTGAGATGATGGACATTAACTAAACTTATTGTGGTAATCATTTCACAATATATGTCAGTCAAGTTATTATGCTGTACACCTTAAACTTACACAGTGCTGTACGTCATTACATCTCAATTAAACTGAAAGAAAAAAAGGATGTTAACATTCATGGACTGCTCCCTCCGGCCCAGGTGCTGCTCATCGTTTCATTTAATCCTCACAGTAACACCACGAAGGAGCGCTAAGTATTATCCCCATTTTACGGATGGGGATACCGAGCACAGGGTGACTAGGCATGGGAACGTGGCAAACAAGGCGCAGAGCTGGGCGTCAAAGCCAGGTCTGTGAGACCCCAGCTCTGGACAGCTGGACTCATCCGCCTCCACACAGAGCTCCCCGAGCTACGGGGTGACGGGGCCGCTGAGGCTCTTCCCCTCCTTCAGACAAGGCGCTGGGGTACCTTCAAGAGCCCAGGATTCTGAAAGCATCACATTCGTGCTCCACCACCCCGGTGATTTTCCATGGAGACATGACCAGACCCAGAGACATGGGATCTGAAAGAAAAGAGGCAAGTGTTAATAGAAAGCAGGCTGTGGGCAACAAAAATGATCAGAGAAATGCAAAGTCCTTCCCTCTGCCTGACTTCCCTTAGCTGAGGCTGGCGGGTGGTCTCCGGGGGTGGGTGTGTGGTCACCAACGGATACGTCAGTTGCCGTCTCAGGGCTAATCTTAACTCCCACCATGTTCCAGGAGTAAGGTCAAAGCCAGTGGAGCTGTGAGGTGCTGCAGATCAGTAGTTGGCCCGGGAGTCACGAGATCTCCGGCTAGCCAACTTTATCTCTGTGGCCTTGAGCCAGGAACCTCAACTTTCTGGCCGCCTCTTACATCAACTCTAAAATCAGAGCTGCTCTCTGTAGCCCCATGAGTCTGTAAGGATGACCTCCACAAGGTCCTTCCTCATTCCTTCCTCCTCCTCTCCCTCCTCCACTTCCTCCTCCTCTTCCTCCTCTCCTTCCTTGGGATAGCAGCCCCCAATCCAGGACTGCAAAGGACATGTAATGGGAGGTCTGTTCCCAAGCCCCTCGCCCCATCTCCACATTCTCCATAGCGCATCCTCACGGCCCACCCACAGACTCAGGAAGTCGGAGGCAGAAAGCCCTTAGATATCACCTTCACAGAGGAGGAAATACAGGCCCAAACGTGGCCAGGGCCTCACACAGCACAGTGGCCAGGCAGAGACCAACCAGTCCTTCAGTCCTTGGCTCTCAGTTTAGCTGTTGTAATCCCCCTATTGAACTGATCAATGATCAAGCGGCCACTATCCTGCCTGAAGACGGAAAGTCATCAAGACCTCCCCTCCCGATTCCTTTTAAGCCAAATCAATACACTTCCATAAAACACCTACTATGTGCCAGATTTTGGCCTCTGAAGATGAACACAGCCCAGACCCTGCCCTCAGAGGCTTCCCTTCTACTGGGGAAGGAGACACCAGGCAGACACCTGTAAGACAAGTGACAGCAGGCGCAGGAGAACAGCTGTGGTGTTGGAGTTGAAACACCTGGCTTCCAGTCCTGGGTCCACCATCTACCTTTGCAGGAGGCGTAGCTCTCCAACCACACACTTCAGTGTGGGAGGAGGAAAGCTTTATTTTCTGTAACTCAGCTCAGGGTCTATTTTCAGGCCTGATCCTGACAGGCTGCAGAGAACTTTAACCTCACTGTTTCCATTTTCTTCCCCTTGTTCCCCGGGTTTGTGCCACGGAGCCAACCTCTGACCCAGGGAAAGGGAGCATGTGGACTCCAAGGGCTGTGTCGTCCCGGGGACCTGCTGGGTGCCCACTCTCTCAGCCTACTGTGCCCGAGGCAGGCTGGGGCCCTGGAATTTCTCATCCGTGTGTCCACAGGGTGGCTGGTCCACCTTCAACAGCCAGCCTGCTTCCCGGCACAGCCTCTGGCACCTGCCACACTGTCAGGAAGTTGTTTAAAAAACAAACAAACACTCATTTGTTTATAATGGTGTTGTGATTGGAGAGGAGAAATTCTTATTTTTGGAAATGTATGCTCAAGCATTTTGGGATGATTTGTCATGGTGCTTGTAATTCTTTCAAACGGCTGAAATAGTTCAGCCGTTTCCTATACAGTTAAACAGATACTCACCATAAGATCTGGCAATCACACTCCACTTTCTACTCTAGCTTTCTACCCTAGAGAAGTGAAATGTTACGTTCACATGAAAAGCTTACACAATGTTTATAGCAGCTCCGTTCAGGATTGCCAAAAACTGAAAACAACCCAAATACCTTCGGGAGGTGAATGAATAAACCAACTGTGGTACATCCACACGGTGGACTACTATTCAGCAATAAAAAGGAAAAAGCTAGTGATTCGCTCAACCATTTGGAATAAATCTCAAAGGTATTATGCCAAGTGCAAGGAGCCAATTTCAAAAGGTTACATACAGCATGGTTCCATTGATACGACATTCTCAAAAAGACAAAGCCATAGGGATGGAGAACAGATCGGTGGTTGCCAGAGGTTATCAATGGGGTTTGGGTATGTCTGTGAAGGGGTGACGCTAGGGGTTCTTGAAAAGTTGTATCTAGATTGTGGTGACACAAATCTATACATGTGTTAAAATTCATAGAACTGGGGGCTGGCCCCGTGACTAAGTGGTTAAGTTCGTGCACTCCGCTGCAGACGGCCCAGTGTTTCGTTGGTTCGAATCCTGGGCGCGGACATGGCACTGCTCATCAGACCACGCTGAGGCAGCATCCCACATGCCACAACTGGAAGGACCCACAATGAAGAATATACAACTATGTACGGGGGGCTTTGGGGAGAAAAATGAAAAAAAAAAAATCTAAAAGAAAAAAAATCATAGAACTGTACACCAAAAGAACCAGATTTAATGTATGATTTTTTAAAAATCTACCTACCTAGGGAGAGAGAATGAGAGAAATGAAATAAACATGGCAAAATGTGGACAGTTGCTGGGTCCGAGTGGTAGGATACATACCATACTAGTCTTTCTGGTTTTCTGTACATTTGACATTTTTCATAATACAGAGGCAGAGAAGGAGGAGGAGCCCCTCGGAAGGGCCACCTGGCTCTGTCTGTCCCTCAGAAGCACCGGTTCCCCCTCCCCTGGGAGCACGGAGAGCCAGCCATTCTGCCAGTAACCCATAGGCATGGTCTCTCACCTTCACGTCTGTGGCCCTCCAGAACTGACAAGGTGCTTTCCAGATCAGCCCCCCACCAGGTTGCTCTGTGTTTGACCAGAATCTTCTGGAGCACGCTGCAGGAGAAACTGCGCATATCTGGCCTCTCATTTGCTACATGTTCATTCGGAAGAGCAAAGAGCAAACGGATCACTTCAGGGCCCCTGCTTGGTGGTGGTGCTCCCTCTGGACTCCCTCGCCTCCTACTTGGTGGCCCTCCTCTGGGCTCCCCTTCCACGGCACACACGCATCCCCACGGCATGTCTCACATCTCAAGGTCACTGCCTCTGGAGCAGGAAGAAAACAGCCTTGTTCCATGAGAGGGACTGCCATCTGAGTGTCTGAGCGCGCTAGCAGGGGACAGGGCCTCCCAGTGTGCTCTGGAGCCCGCCTCCCTCAGAATCATCAGGTGCTGATTAAAAGGCAGCTTCCTAGACCCCACCCTGGACCCGTCTAAACCAGAGATTCTGGGATTGAGGCCCAGGAGTCAGCACTGGAACCAAGCTCCCTACACGGGAATCTAAGAACCACTGGCCCAGGAGAGCAGTTCAATTGCTCTACCGGCCAGAAATGCCTTCTAAGGGGCCAATTAGGCCAGGAAAGAAGGGCTTCCCCTCCCTCCTCCCTAAGTCCGACCCAGGGCGTAGCCCGCATCAGAGGTCAGAAAACTTTCCTGTAAAGGGCCCAATAGCAAATACTTTAGACTTGCAGGCCACAGGGTACCCAGCACAACTGCTCAACTCTGCCAACCCAGCATGGAAAACAGCACCGGACAATGTGTAAATGAATGGGTGTGGCTATGCGCCAATAAAGCTGTATTTGTGGACACAAATGTAAATTTCACGTACTTTTCATGTCATGAAATATTCTTCTTTTGACTTTTTAAAAACCACTTAAAAATGTAAGAACCATTCCTAATAGAGACAGGAAATAGATTAGTGATTGCTTGGGACTCGGGGTGTTGGGGGGGCGGTGACTGTGAAAGGGTATGAGGTTTCTTTTCAGTGTGATGGAAATATTCTAAAATTGACTAGTGATGGCTGCACACCTCCTTGAATATACTAAAAACCGTTGAAACGTACACTTTAGATGAGTGAGTTACATGGTACGTGAATGATATCTCAACAAAGCTGTTCAGAACATATATTCTTAGCTCACAGACTGTGCACTAACAGACAGCAGGCTGGATTTGGCTCCCGGTGTACCCTGCTGACCCCTGGCCTAGATAGGAAGCGTTCAGCCTAACAAGATTTTAATGCTCTGCATAATAAAGAAACTCTGCAGGGTGGGGGAGGGAGGCGGAGAGGAGATGGCAGGAAAGGTCCACAGGGGACAACTTGAAGTTGGACCAACGCCTGTGTTGAGAGCTGGCGAGCGAGGCCCGGAAGGGCAGGTGAATGTCCAGACCAGGGGTTGCACCCTATGGTCCTCGGGTCAAATCCCACCGACCACCTGTTTCTGGAAGGCTTGTGAGCTACAAATGGTTTTTACAGACGATCATTTGCAATCAATTTGATGATAGGGAACACTAATTTTGAACACCACTTAAGCAAAATGTTATACCCCCTCAAAATAATTCCATTCTCCTCTTTACGAGACCTGTTTACAAAGAAATTTACTCAATTACTATTACGCTCTAATTTTATTAATAAAAACTTTGCGGAAATATGCTTTCCCTGTTGTTATAGAAGTATACAGAATATGCTTGATTTTGCCTCTCGGTCCACAAAGCCTAAAATGTTTACCGTTTGGCCCTTTACCAAAAAAGTTTGCTGATCCCTGGTCTAGCGATGGAAGATTTTCAATTTCAAGTGGCTTCCTGTCTGGAAACCCCATAGCGCCTCACACCTAGAGTAAAGTCTGCAAAACACCGCCCCCACCCCCGTGCTGGTGGAGCTCTGGGTGACCAGCAGTGGGTTGGAGGAAGCCCCAGGCAGAACTGGGCAGGCTCAGGGAGACAGAGCCAGGGAGAGCTGAGAGGGAAGGCGCACAGAGGACTAAATGACTCAGGAGCCCACAGGGACAGTGCGCTTGCCCTGAATATTCCAGAGGGTGGTGGTGCTGGAGAGAGGAAGGGAAAGGGTTAGAGCCTTCTGTTACCTGAGTGGGGCCATATGGGAGCAGACAGGTGATTACTTCCCACCAGCAGGTCAGCCCCCGAGGGAGGGAACAGTGTCTTATTCGTCTGCGTTCCCACGGCATGCCCAGCCTGGCACATAGTGGGTATTTAATAAACATTTGATGGACAAATGAATGAATGAATGAATGGACTTAGTTGACCTGAGTAAAGAGGTTGCTTGGACTAACCTCTGAGATGTGTTCCTGCGCTGGCAAGTTAGAACAGCCTTGCCCAAGCTATGACCCTCAAGATGTTAAAAGGTGAGAAAAAAATGTTTCAAGGATAAGTATGTTTATAAAATGCTGCCTAGTGAATCCCTTTCCTGGAGAGTCTCAATATTCACTGTACATCAGCTTATTAAAGGCCCTGAGAAGTCCTGCACCACCTGCTGTTCAGAGTACGAGAGGGATCTGGGACTGTTTCTCAGATTTCCAACCAATCTGCCTTAGTTTAGCACCTACCCATCTCCCCAGAGGTTCCAGAGGTCCCCAATGCCACTGTTCCCGAAATACAGAACTCAGGCGGTGGAAAGCAGGCTGATGTACGACAAGCTTTCTTCCGTTGTTCCTGGTTTCCTTGTTCCTATGGGTTTATGCCTTAAAAAAAAAATCTGTTGTTTTAGTGGGATTTTGGTTTGGGAGGGAGCAAAAGTTGACACGTGCACATTCATCTGCCATCTTTAAACAGAAGAAAAGAAGGACTCTGCCCGAGGTAGTGTCAGGCAGCAGGAAAGGCAGGGGAAGGCAGATGAGAGACGGGGCAAGGGGCTAGGGTGTAGCTGTGCCAGGGCCTGGGAAAGTGAACTTGTGAAAACATGGAGAATGTCTCTCCCTCAAGGGGCCCAGTGGGTGGGAGATAAGTGGATGATTTCTTTTGTTAAGTTTGAGTGGACATTATAGAGGCCAGCACAGCGGACTATAGCAGCCCCTGTGAGAAGTGTCGGCCCAGCCAGAGTGCGTGTGCGTGTGCGTGTGAAAGTTCCTGGAGGAGTGAGAGCAGCAGGAGCAACATTTCAGAGGCAAGGACAGCACCACAAGGAGTGCCAAGAGGACACCGTGACAACCGCGTTGGAGAGGAGGCAGGGAGAGGACAGGAGGGCCTTGAGCGCCACATGGCAGCTTGGGCTTTATCCTATGGGTGATGCAGAGCCGCTGAGGGGCACTTGGTGGCTCATTTGGGCAGCTGGGTGGAGGACGAGCCCGAGGCGGACAGCACTGGAGTCTGGGAGACCACTTAGGCAGCTGTTGCAAAATCCGGTGAGAAATGATGAGACTTGCACTCAGGCAGCGAGCGGACTCGTGATGGATCGCTGGGGACAGAGTCAAGGAGGTGAAATCAGTGGCATGTGGTCTGGGGCGGAGAGAAGGGGCGGGTGGCCTCATGGAAGTCTCCCAGGTTTCCAGCCCTTGTTGGCTGCTGGGGGAGGGGATGGATTACCCCTTCCAGCTCCCCTCCCTCCTGCCCAAAGCCCGGATGACCCCCCCAGACCATGAAGAGAGTGTTGGCTCCCTCTCTGCCCCACCTTCCCTCCTCCAACTGTTTGCCTGGAGTCCCCCGGGAAGAGAGAGAGAAGGAGATGAAATCATGGAACAAAGAGGATTAGAGCCGCATTTCTTCCCTTCTCTACAATGGAAAACTCTAAGTTTGTCGGGAGAGGGGAGCCTTTAGGGGGGAAAGGGGGAGCTTGATGAGGTTATGGTTTTGAAATAGGAGCTGTCGGGAACTGCCAATCTGACCAGCGACAAGGTTCTCATTTTTCTTTCTTCTAAGTAGGCGTTCTTCTTGGTTGACCCCAGTTTGGAGCCTCTTCTGCTGGAGTGAATCTGTCCTTTGTATTCCCAGCCCACTTGTGTCCCTTTCCACCTGGCTGACCACTTGCCTGGGCACCCACAGAGGAGCAAGCTGCCACCTCCTAAAGGAGAGGGGGCTCCCCGTGGCAGGAAGTGGGTCCAGGGAGTAGGAAGAGCCAGATGAGGGGTTGGAGGGTTTGATTTCATGTCCGAGTTCTGCCACTTCCCAGCTATGCAGACTCGGACAAGTGCCTTGACCGCCCTGAGCCTCAGAGTCTTCATTAGTTAGTGAAAATGATCAGACCCAGCTCATAGGATTACTGTGACCGCTAAACAAGATCGAGTCCGTGGGGGGATAAGAGGCACACTGGAAACCAGGCCCAGCCCTAACCATTGCAGGGCCTGGAGCAAGAGTACAGAGGAAGGCTCACCTGCATGAGTCTAAATACCTAAGAGCTAAAAATCAAGTTTAACAGACTCTGAAATGAAATGTTTTATCCTCCAACTTGACAAATATTCTCTCATAACAACGTGGAAGGCGAGGTCTGAATTCAGAGCTCCTGGACTCCCCGGAGTTCAACAGGGAACACACGGCATGGGGGCCCCGGCCTCCAGCCCTCACGCCCACAGCCCACGCCCTACTCTCTTCCCACCACCAGCTCCATGTGCACAGCAAGGGCTTCGTGCAGACGCAGGAGGATGGCCCAGCCCTAACGTCTAACCCGCAGACACACACACGCATGAGTACACACACACCACAAACAGCTGTGGACCTAGAGGACACACACTGGGGGCATCTAGGGAGGCTGGATGCGGGGAAGAAGCCCATGCAGATCCTGCAAGAAGACTTGGAAATGCCCGGGTCCCAGGTATGCCCAGCATGGTATAGAGGCAGGGTGTGGCCCTAGGTGGGCACATCCCCTTGGCCCCACACACTGCTCACCCCGTGGAGAGGGGCATGGTGGAAGGAAGCTGATCTAAGGTGGTAGGTACTGCTCTAAACTCTAAAGTGACAATGAGTAGGAACGATTATGACTGTCTCCTCAAGGTTTTGGTATTTCTTTCTTCACTCTCTCTGATTCTCCACTCCTCTCTTTTCTATTTTCCTTGCGAAGAACTTAGGGATAATTTACACACCAGCCGGTTAGAGAAGTGGGAGAGTAGCTGCCTTTGGGGACAGATGAACCAGGATGCCAGGAACTCTTGGGTGAGGTCCAAGGCCTCTTCAGGCCTCGGTGCTGCTAAGCATCTTTCTTCCCACATCTCTGGAAGACTTAGAGGCTTGTAATTTATTGTCTGAAAACAGAGAATCCTTAGAGCCTTAGACAAGAGCGTGGCCAAAAACCTGGGGGAGAAAAATCCTCCGAGCGCTCACCAAGCACAATGAAAAATGTAGTGCTGGACGAGGATATTTGGAGACACAGTGACACCCATCTGGACAGGAGATCCAGGCCCAAGGCAGAGCTCGCAGCCTTCCTGTCCCAAGCCCCCACAGGTGAGGTGGCAGACTCAGGCCCTGGTGAGTCCGGAGTAGAGAGGAAGCGGCCACAGGGAGCAATGCAAAGAGGGCTGGAATCTGGATGGAGAACTAAGAACCAGATGCCTGGGCCTGGCTGGAGGCGGGCTGAGAATTCTGGGGAAGAAGAACATGGACTCCGAGACTCCGGACCTACAACCAGCTTTACTAATTCCAGCTACCAGCTACCTGAGCTCAGGCCACCCTTTCCCTCTCTGAGCCTCAATTTCCTCATCTGTAAAGTGGGAATCATGGTGTTTTCCTCAGAGAATGGTGGTAAGGATTTACTTAGGTGAAGCTGGAGATATGCTTAGTACTTTGCCTGGAATGGGGAAAAGGGTCAGGAAATGTTAACCATGAGATTGGTACTATGATCGCGGTGCCTGGAAAATGTCAGTCAGATGCTAGTTGAATTTGTGTGACCTTCAGCAGATCATGTCCCATTTATGGGCGTTGGTTTCCTCGTCTGAAGAATTTCTTTTATTCTCTAGAAATATTTCACTGTCAATGCCCAGAGTTTCCTGGACTCAAATAATAGCTAACACTTGCAGAGCACTCCTGGGGGCCAGGCGCTGTCCAGAGCACTTCACATGTATGATGTCATTTCATCCTCATGATCCCCTGTAAGGGGCCTTCGATTCCCCATTTGGCAGATAAGGAACCCAGGACACAGGAGGCTTAGGGAATTGGCCCCATGTCATCCAGCAAGACCCAGGAGGCTGACTCTCCTAGGTCTGTCCTCCTGATGTCTAATCTACGGTCCTTCCCTGTCCAGATGGGGGCTGTGCCTCTGCCGGAGCCCCCAGGCCATGCGTTTCCACTTAACCTACTCATCAATCCAGCCAGCTCACTAGTTTGGCTGATGGTCCCCATACCAAACTAGTTATGGGGCCAAATTAGTCATTTTGGCCCTTGAGTCAAAGATCCTGCCTCAATGTGTTTACTTTCTGACAGTGGCACATCCCTCTGCCTCTGGGTTTGAAAGAATCAGTGGTAGGAAACACTGATTTTGAAAGTGGCCATTCCTGAGATCATTTACATCTTAACCGAGGGCATTGACCCATCTTGTCTCATGAGTACTCGCCATCACAAAGCGAGATACTCAGGTCTGGGGATTGTTACCCCATTTCATAGATGAGGAAACGCAGCCGAGGGCAGAGGGGTGCAGTTAGTTGCCTGGGCTCTCACAGTCTGCTGGCAGTGGAGGCAAAGGTGAGCTTTGAACCTGGGTGTCCCGATGCACCATCCTGCTTGTATCCTGCCACCTGGACCATCCCACTGGTAAGACCCTCGGAGGGGCTTGGAGCCTCAGTCACTGGGGCATCACAGCAAAAGGTGGGAATGGCTGCAGACCACTTAGCTGGGCCTCTCCCGTTTGCTCTGCCTTTTGGCAGTGATGCGCAAGGCTACATTAAGCGTTCTTTTCCGAGTTGTTTGTGGGCAGGAGAAGCCTGGAAATTGCAAGGAACAGAGGCACCTGGTTCCCCCGGGACAATTTTAGAGTCCGTCTCCTCACCTTGTTTATTTGTAAAATGGGAACACAGACACAACTGGTGTATGTTTTACATTAAACCAAATAGGAGCTTGTGGCATTTCTGTCTGCACTTGAGACATGTTTATACTGCTGGGTCCATTATGAATCTGTTTAATATCCTCCGAATTCTCCGAGTCCTTCCATCCCTGCAGCCAGGAAGTGGGTAATGTGCGCATAGGGAAGAAATTTCCAGGCGTTCAGACCTTTAGGTAAATGAGGACTCTTTTTTTTTAAAGGGTAAAAAAAAGTCTGGTGCAGAAAAATTAAATTCTTCCTGTTCAAAATGGTTTTTCCAATGATCCTTTCCTTGTGGGAAATTGGTTAGGTCCTAGAGAGATGCCGAGGAAGGCCCCACCTCTGAGAGCCCGTAACCCACGCTTGTGGGAACAGTGTCCCTTTGCCCTGGAGAGCCTGGGATGGGGACACGGAGGTGAGTGACACTCCAGGGCTGAGAAAGACTTCTGGAATCTGTAGCCAGGAGCTCAAGGTCACCTGAGGGCTGCCTTGCCTGCTGGGGGCTCCTGGGAAGTCAGCATCAGACTAATCCGGCCGGATTGGGAACAGGCTTCCCACAGGACTGCTGGCAGGAGCAGCTCCCTGCTTGTTGGCAGAACAGAGAGGTATTATTTTAGGGAGAAAAATTAGATTCTTGTTATTGCTTTATTCCTCCTGCAAAAATGTTGGTGTGTCCCAGCCAGGGCCAAGATGAGAGGTGAGTCGGTGCCAACAGGAGGGTGAGCTCATCGCATGTGGGGATATGAGGTGTTTCCAGCAAGGCACAGGGTGGAAAAAAAGCTCCATGCTCGGAATTCCAAATCCCTTGTCAGAGCAGAACACTTTGGCCCTCCCATCACCTCCCTCTGCCATCAGCTAGTCTTCTGTCACCTTCCTTCTCCATCATCCCACTCCTCCATTGTCTGAGCCCACTCCCACTTGATTCCTCTGTCTTCTTGCATCTCTGACCAAACACTCCCCCTCCGCCCCTTGAGTGTCTGTGTGTGTTCTTGTCGGGAGACCTTATGAAGGGAAGAGCCCGGGCTTTGGAATCTAGGAGACCTCAGTTCAAAACCCAGCCCCCACCACTTACTGGCCGTGTGGCATTGGACAAGGGCCTTCACCTCTCTGAGCCTCTGCTGTCTTGCCTGTTACCATGTTATCTTGCAGCTAGATGGGAAAGTAAATGGGAAAATACCTAGGGCACAGCAGATGCCCATTTAGTACTTCCTTCCTGTGGAAGCAGAGGATATTGTATAGTGAAGGACTCGTGAGACTTTGAGGTTTATGAATGTTAAATTCCCACAGGACTCCGGGAGCTATGGGGTCACAGGTTACTAGCTGTAATTATCATCAGAGTCTGGCATGGCCTGGGGTTGACACAGTCACTCTGAACTGAACCCAGAATTAAGAAGAGGGGTTCCAGGGAGCCAGAGGGAACTTCCCTGGTCTAAACCAAGAAAGAAACAATCTTGCCAGGAGCCCTGGCCAGAGAGGGCAGGAAAAAAGATGATGCTGGTTAGATAGAAGCAGCCTGAGAGTTGGGGAGCAAGAACCTCCATGAAGGAGCCACGAAGTTATACCAGTTGAAAATTCTGAAAGGTGAGGGTGAAGATGTGGAGGCCCACGGAATGAGTCACCTGTGATGGGACCCAGAGCTCTAACTGGCATTTTGGCTGCCTCAGGCAAGGGCCCGTAACACACCCTCAAGCCAAGTTTGATTTTCCACCTATGAATAACGAGAAGGTTGTTATTAACAATGGGCCTCTGGAAACTTCTTGTGGAAGAGCCAAATCCCTTTGTTTCTGTGTCACCCGAAGGAGCACATCTGCTATCAGTATGTAAATTTTGCAACATTTAAAATTTTATCACTTTCTGGAATTATCTCTTTAAATTTCCTATCCTCTAAATTTCCAGCTCCTTGGGCAAAATCCCAGTGGGCCCGCCCTGCTCATGGCTGTGGTCGAGTACCTCTGCGATAGAAACCAGATTGGTTTCTGCTTCGCTTCCTGGACTTTATTTCTACTTTAACTTGTCTTTGTAGTTCATGAAACCTTTTTTTTAAATCCATCCTGTCTCAGTTTTGCTAAGGAAAATCAGAAAAAGGATTCGAATACACACTTTGGTGAATGAGGGACAATGGGTAGACCAGAATCCTTTAAGGGCTGGAGTGGGGGTGGCAACGGGACAGCAAGCAAGTGACCTCGTGTGAGTTGAGGTACAAGCTAAGAGGATGGAACAAACAAAAATAAGGCACAAGAGGGAATGTCATTTTTCTCTCATGCTATGGACCAGGGCTAGGCAGGTAACCAGGGCAAACTCCAAGAGCTTGCTGGACACCCAGATTCCCTCTATTATGTTGGCTTGTCCTTCCTTAGGGTCTTGTCATCCAGGTGACCCCACATTCCAGCCTGAGGAAAGAGGAGAGAGGAAGGAGGGCAGGCAATTTCCTCATAAGCTGTCATTAGAAGGTGCCTGTAGGGCCAGCCCTATGGCCAAGTGGTTAAGTTCATGCACTCTGCTTCGGTGGCCCAGGGTTTTACCCAGTTGGATCCTGGGCACGGACATAGCACCACTCATCAGGCCATGCTGAGGCAGCATCCCACATGCCACAACTAAAAGGACCCACGACTAATAAATATGCAACTATGTACTGGGGGGATTTAGGGAGAAAAAGAAGATTGGCAACAGTTGTTAGCTCAGGTGCCAATCTTTAAAGAAAAAGCAGGTGCCTGTAGCTTTTCTGCTTCATCCCATTGGCCACAGCTTAATCACATGGCCACATCTAGCTGCAAAGGAGGCTGGGACATGTGGCCCCCAGTGGGCACCATGTGCCCAACTAAAACCTGGGGTGCCCTATTTCTAAAAAGAAGAAAGAGGCAAAGGATAATGGGGGCAATTGTCATTTTCTGCCCTAAACCCCAAGAGGAAAGTGATATTGTGGTCACAAGCAGAACTCTGGGACCAACAGGCAATCTTCTAGAGATACTCACTGAAGGAACAAAGCAGGGTGGGCTTTATTTTAAGGGGGGCTGGGCTTTGTTTTTTGTTTGTTTTTTGAGGAAGATTAGCCCTGAGATAACTACTGCCAGTCCTGCTCTTTTTGCTGAGGAAGCCTGGCCCTGAGTTAACATCCATACCCATCTTCTTCTACTTTATATGTGGGACACCTACCACAGCTTGGTGTGCCAAGCGGTGCCATGTCCGCACCCGAGATCCGAACCCTGGGCTGGCGAGAAGCGGAACGTGGGAACTTAACCGCTTTGCCACTGGGCTGGCCCCTGGGCTTTGTTATAAGGGAGGCTGTGGTAGATTGCTATCAGCTCTTTCCTCTCACCTACCTTGTGACCTTGAGGCAGGAGAGTGGGCAGAATATATTTCTCCACCCCAGTCATGTTGGGCTTGGCCATATGACCAGTTTTGGCCAACAGGATGTGAGCAGAAGTGATGGTGCTCTAGTTCCAAGCCAAAGCTTGAAGGGGTGCCGTATGTTTCCACCTCTGCCATTCACCACAAGAGGGGCATGTCTCAAACAGCAGCTTGCATTAGGAGATGAAGAAACGCGTGGAGCAGACCTGAGTCCAAGCCTGGAGCCAGGTACCGTTGAGCTCAGCAAAGCCAGCCAACCCACGGACTCCTGAGCTGGGAAATATATGAACACTGGCTGTTTGGGGATGGTCTGTTATAAAGGATTATTGCCGACAAACTGACTAGTGCAGAGGCTATGGCACCCTCTAATCCCTGATCCTGTCCCCTTCCTGCCTCCTACCCACACTTCTTCAGTTCCTTAACTCGTTTAATCAACAGTCATTTACAGGACTCCTGTCATGTGCCAGGCATGGTCCAAGTGCTGGGGCTACAGAAACTTTAAGGCACTTCCAGTCTAAGGAGAAGGAGAGATGTATGAATCAATGATGACGCTACAACATAGTATGACACTGTGATTGATAACAAGAAATATATATTTGGGGGCTGGCCCCGTGGCTGAGTGGTCAAGTTTGCACACTCTGCTTCGGTGGCCCAGGGTTTCGCCAGTTCGAATCCTGGGCGAGGACATGGCACTGCTCGTCAAGCCATGCTGAGGCGGCATCCCACATGCCACAACTAGAAGGACCCACAACTAAAAATACACAACTATGTACGGGAGGGCTTTGGGGAGAAAAAGGAAAAAAAATAAAATCTTAAAAAAACAAAGAAATATATATTTGGTCTTTGTCCCCTTCCTGGCACAGAGCTCCTAAAACCCTTGGAATTTGCTAAGTGATGAGAGTGATAAATATGTATTTTGTTATGTTAATGAGGTGACTTTTGGAAAGCCTCTGGGTCACCTAAGAATGGAGGCTGGTCACCGGAGGAACAACCATGTCATTGGAGGGTTGGAACTTCCTGCCCCACCTCCCTGACCTCTGGGGATGGGGGAGGGGATGGAGCTTGAGTTCAATTGCCAACGGTCAATGATTTAATTAATTTCACCTATGTAGTGAAGCCTCACTAATAACCCAGAAGGACAGGGTTCAGAGAGATTCCAGGTTGGTGAACACGTGGAAGTGCTAGAAGAGTGGAGCATCTGGAGAGAGCATGCAAGCTCCTCTCTCCTTCCCACATACCTTGCCCTATGCATCTCTTCCATCTAGCTGTTCCTGAGTTATATGCTTTTACAATAAACCAGTAATCTAGTAAGTAAAATGTTTCTCTAATTCTTGTGAGCCGCTCTTGAAAATTAATCGAACCTCAGGAGGGATCATTGGACGCTCTCATCTATAGCCAGTTGGTCAAAAGCACGGGTGACAACCTGGGCTTGGAATTACCATCTGAAGTGGGAGGGTTGGGGGTGTTCTTGTAGGACTGAGCCCTTAACCTATGGGATCTGACGCTATCTCCAGGTAGATAGTGTCAGAACTGAGTTAAATTTGTGGGACACCTGGTCAGTGTCCATGGAGAACTGAGTTGTTTAGTGGTATGGAAAAAACCCACACAGATCGTCCGGGTGAGTACTGTAGTCAGGGTCTGTGCAAGCTGCTGGGTGAGGAGGAAGCTCAGCACAGGGCTCTGCAGGACGGGAGAAGCAGACCAGCTCTCCTCTGCTTCCTCTCGCTCCCAGCCCCCACCCGCAGCCCTCCTAGCCCTCCAGCCAGAAACTTGAGGCCGGGTCCAGAGCACGTGCTCGCCTCCAGGAAGGGCTACAGAAACAGCTGCGAATCGCAGGCCAGGCCGTTACTGCTCTTGCACAAACACCACCAACACTTTCTGGGCACTCTCCAGGTGCTCCAGTGCCAGAGAGGAAAGGCACATGCCCTGTCATCAAGTCCATCAGTCCCCTGGGGATGACACTCAGCGACAAGTGGTAATAACAATCAGACACAACTTAAAAGTGCATCTGTGCCTCTGGGCAAATAACTTACCCACTTGGAACCTCAGTTTCCCCATCTTCAAAATAACATCCATCTCTCAGGGTTTGGGGACGAGCTGATGGGAGCACATATGCAGCATGTCTGGTACAGAGCATGTAAGCCAGCAATCAATAGGAGGCATTCTTTGCTAACTTACTGTGTAAGGCAAGGGGTAAAACCATACGGAGGGAACATAGTCGTCGTGGGGTGGTTGAAAGTGTTCAGGATTGAAGTCCAGCTCTGCCCCTTGCTCCTTGTGTAAACTTGGGCCAAGTGTCTGCCCAGCTCACTGGTAACTGTGAGAGACAGGTGGAGTAATGTGACTTGCAGGGCAGATGTTGGTTCTTCTCATTACTGGACTTTTAGGATGTTGCCGATCAGTGTCACTACCATATCAATGGACACATTCTTTCCTATAGCGTTTTTCTTCTTTTGAATTATTTCCTTGGGACAAATTCAAAATCCTTTCTCCAACGCTTTCTGCAGTTGTCAGATCCAAAAAAAGCAGGGAGCAGTAAATCCCACAGCAGCTGGGGCCCAGGACCATGTCGTGGCAGCTCCCCTGCTAGGAGCTGCCTGCAGTGGGTGACCTGGAGCTGCTCATTCTAGCTGAGGCCCCTGTGCCAGAGGTGACCTCATCAGGAAGGACAGTCCTCAGCAGTGGAGACGGGAGGGGTGGGGGTAGCAGGACATTTTTAGTCTCTTGGGATTGCTACCTCATCCTGAGGGGAAGGAAAACCGGCACAAATGCAGAAGGCAGGCTTGCCCAGTAGACCTTTGAGAACAGTCCAGAAAATTCCCAGGGGAGTGTATGTATGACACCTCAGAGATGAGTTAGAGGGGGCTGAGTGTTAGGGTTGGAGCCTCAGCCTTGAAATCTGCTGCAGGAGAGGAAGAGCGTGAATGAGTGTGGAGAAAGAAAGTAAAGGCCGGAGAGAGGCCGCGTCCAAGATGGGGGGCTTCAGGGGATCCCGAACCCCAGAATCTTATGCAATGTTGTGCGTGTATGATCCAGATGTCAGCTAAGACACCCGATGCTTTGAGTTCCAATACAGTCAGCACCTACCCCATCCCACGTGCACCCCCCAGCCCCTCCAGGGGTTCCGGGATCTGGCTAACAACTTTCCTGGTTATCACTGGCTCCACCGTCTCCCAAATTAGTTCAGTTTGTGGATCATCTCACCAACCCTGCTGGTTCTACTCTGGATTGACTGGGATGTGGAAGTCAGCCCCTCTCCGTGACTTCAACACACACGCAAAATCACTCACACCCAAGTATGTTGCAGACTAAAGGTTCGAGGACCAGCAAGGCAAAGTGGACATTCGTTTCATTTTGATGTTATTGTATTTGTATGTGTGTTATGTGTTTGTTTTTTATCTGCCCAATGTCCCTTCACCATCTGATAAAAAGGGAGAACTGCTTTTCCCCAATTCTGTGTTTTTGGAAGTGTTGCCATATACAGCATCCCAGGCCACCAGCCGTGAAGGTGAGCACCTGACCCAGGCCTAGCCCATCCAATTAAGTGCACCATCCCCCAGAAACTGGGGTGGCAGAGCTGGTGTGAGGTAGGCCTGAGCCATTTCCCAACTGTATGCAAGAGGCCTCTCTACAGGAAAGAGAATGAAGCCAAAACCAAAAGAAGCCAAGCCAAGAGACACGAGAGAGAAGGGCGGCATCTTCGTGTGTATGGATCCACTTGAACCAAGGTGAGCACTGCCCCACGTGGACAGCACCCCCTGGAGTTGTGCAACTCATGAGAATTTGGCTCCACTGTCAACTTCCCAATTAGGGGAGCCAACATAGTCCATGTTCCCTGATTTCTTTCTTAAGAAATCTGAGTTGAGGTTTAGGCACTTGCTACCAAAAGGCTGAACGTGGCCAGTGTTTCCATCTACTCTACCTTGCTGGTCCTCAAACCTCTAGGCAAGTCTGCAACTCTTTTTTGGTATTGAAGTCATGGGGAGGGGCTGATTTCCATGTCTGTCCATCTATCCATCCATCCATCAGTCCGGGTCAACCCAGAGCAGAAGGAGGGAAATACCTGCAGGGTATGAGATGATCCCAGACTGGACAGAGCAAGTCAGTCGTCCCTCTGTTCTGCTTCCACCTTTCAGAGCCTGCCCTGGATCTATAGCCCCATAGGGTAATTTTCCAAAAGAAGGCATTTTCTTTCCCCAAAACGAATCCGGATGCTAAAATAATTATATTTTCGTTGTATGTGTGTATTTTTTTCTATGTGTATTTTTCTGGAGAGAGGATTGGTAGCTTTCATTCAATTTGCAAAGAGTTCCATGACTAAGAAAACAAGATAGAAAAAAAGAAGGTGACAAGAGTGGGAAGGGAGAGAGGTCCCCACATAATAGAGCAGGAGAGAGACCCAAGCTGCTGGATGGAAGCTGGAGTCAGAGCTGCAGGGCAGATCGCACAATGTTCTGAGGACAAAAGAGTCCTCAGAGGTTTTCAAACATCCTCATCCTTTTGTTTAAACACAATCTTACAAGAAAACCCAATCTGTGAAACAGACAAAAAGAGGCAGTGAGGGGGAGGGGAAGCCTTGACCTTTGAAGGCCCCAGAGAGGCCTTGAGGAAGGTTCTGTGAAATCCTTCAGACTCCTCAATGTACACTTTGCAAAATCTCTGATCTAGCCTAACTGACTCATTTTACAGATGGGAAAACTGAGGCCCACAAAGAAGTGAGTTGCTCAAGTTGTCCAGCTAGTTGTGACATCACTTGACCTAGACTGCAAGACTCCCAGGCTCTAGTGGCCAGGTCTTTGCTCTTCTCTCTGCCTGGGAAAATGTGAAAACCACACTTTCTGCCCCAAAAGTTCAAGGTACTCAGTCCCTCCCACAGCCCACAAGCAAGGGTCTGCAGCCAGTCCCCTCAAACGCCCCCTACTCCAGTCCCATGGCCCTCCTGGCCTTTCTGGGCAGGACACTGGGGACCTCCTTCATCCAGGAGAGAGTTGTGGAGGAGGGGCCGGAAGCCGCCTCCTCACTCAGCTGGCAGCGCTTGTCCAGGCTGCATGTCATCTATCAGGCCTGAGGAGGAGCCAGCATGAACCTGGGGCCTCAGGAGCAAGATGTGCTCGGGGCAGAGTCCCAAGACATCTCACTTTACAAGGATGAAATTTCACGACTTGTGTATTTTAATTAAATTTTTATTTTTATTGAATTTTAGCTAAAGTTCCCCCACTCCTGCAGCTCACTTATTGTTATTAAAAACCATGACAAGATGAGAACAAAAAAATGCTGTCCGAGTGACGAAAATGAGGCCACATTTTAGAAAAGATCTGACTGCGTTGTACACTTGAAACCCACTCCCAGCCTTTGGATGCTCATTCCGCCCCCGTGACTTCACAGATCAGATTCTAAGTCTGTGGCTTATTGCTTTCTGAGCCTCCTGGGGCTTATAGGATTATTCTGGATTTAATCCTTTAATAATTTTTCCTCCCTCCTGTCTGAGGCCTGGTTTTCCAGCTGAAATCGGCCTGGGTGAAACAGCTTGCTCCCTGCCCTCATGGACTCCCCTCTCAGACGGCTGTCCTCCATTACTGTCGGAAAGTTAAGGAGATCTCTGGAAAGCTGGCCACTTCCAGGACTTACAAAGAGAAAGCTGAAGGTGCCCATTCTGAAGTTCTGGTGGAGAGGGGGAGGCAGCCGCACAAGGCCTATGCCTGAAGCCTTGCATCCATTATCCTCTTTCTTCCTTACCACAGCCTTGGAAGTGAGGGTCATCATCCCCATTTTACAGAAGAAGAAACTGAGGCTCAATGACAACAAATAACTTGCTCAAGTTGACACAGGTGGTAAGAAGCAGAACCGGGCTTTGAACTCTGTTCTGCTGATCTTGGGGATCTCTGCTCTCTGAGCCACACTGGCTGCTGGACACTAACCCCCTCTACCCCAACCGATTGTCCCTTTTAGCTGCTCAGGTGGCTAGACAGGGACACCCTCAGAATGGGGAGTGGAGGGAGGAGACCCCTTGCTCAGCCAAAGCAGCCCTCGCAGTGAAGGGGTGAGCGATGCCCCAAGCTGGTCCCCCTCACCAACACATTCTCAGGAGGAGCAGGTGCACCCAGCTCATGACCCTACTGAGCAGCCACTGAAAACCAGGCAGCCGAACAGAGGCCGAGGAACGGATGAGACTGCCCATCTGGGGCAGGAACCAAACCCATTTGAACCAACATAACAGGCCGTGATGGTGCTGCCCCGTGGGAGCCCAGGGGAGCCAATGAGCCTCTGACCCGCACAGGTGGCCACCTTCGGACACGGCCCTGAATGGCTGAGTTGGATGTTGACCAGCAAAGAAGGAACGAGGGGAGCGCTGAGCAGGGGCGACAGCACGAGCAAAAGTGTGATGGTCTGAAAGAAGTGGTGCGTTCGAGAGACCACGGAAAACACGGTTCTAGGTGTGGAAGAGGAAGGGGGAGCTGCAGAGATGACTGAGGTACAGGATGTGTCCTCACAACTTGGGGCAGGGGGCAGATCTCGCCAGACTGTGTGGCTGGAGCATAAGGTGGCAGGAAGGGTGACCGATATTCAGACGTAGCTCAAAGGGAGGGACAGAGTCTGTAGTATCCCCTCCTCATCTGGCCTTCCCAGGTCTCAGAGGGAGAGAATCAAGTTGAAATCCTGACTCCATTCCTCCTTCTGGCCTCTCTGGCTGGCAGCTGAATCAGCAGCTTCCTGTTTCTGGCTTTCTGGGAAGCCTGCGGGGAAAGGGGGCTGCACTTATTCACGTTGATTGGGGTGATACCCACTTGTGACCCCGAGAGCCCCAGTAAGCAGCCCACCTGCCCAGCAGCCCCCCTCTAGAGAACAGCAGCCAGGTCCTTAAAGAGCAGGCTCTGTCTGCCACCCTCCTCTCTTAGCTGAGCTGTGCAGCCAGTGAGTGGGTTCTGTATTCACGGTTCATTCAATCAACAAACCTGCGGTGGGCAACTTCACTGTGCCATGCAGGCTGCTAAGCATTGGGCTATAGAGATGAAAGAGACAGTCCCGGCCCTCCCCTCCGCAGAAGGAAAGGGCAAACAATCAGGTCGCTGCAACCCAGCAGGGTAAGTTCCATCAATGGAGGTGCTCACAAGGGGCTTTAGCAGCACCAGCGTCACCAGAAATGTAAATTTACAGGTCCTGCTCCAGACCTACTGACACAGAAACTGGGGTCGGCCTAGCAATCTGTATTTCAACAAATCCTCCCGGTGATTCTGAGATTTGGGGATATGCGGGTGGACCCTGTGCAGTAAGGAGTCCAGCCGGAGCCATGCAGGATAGTTACCCTCAGGGGCCTGGAAGCCCCCCACCTCGCCCACGAAACTCCTCTGGTTAACCAAAACGGCATGACCTCATGTGTTATGGCTGCAAAGGCGCGGGGGAGGCCAAATCCGGTGTTTGTATTGAAATTAATTGGGGGCTCCGTGGATGATGGAGGCTTTGAGGAATGCACGGGCCTCCGATGTGCTCCCTCGAACAATGGTGTCACTTACGACCACCGCGGCCCCCAGTGGCTCACATCTGCACGTCCACAGCCCTCCTCGATGAAATCATAATCATAGACAGATACAAATATTTAAAACCCAAAGCAGATACCTACAGGGACTGGCGATGGGGAGGGCCCGGGCGGTACCCCAGAGCTATTTTTAGCCTAGGAAAGGAGCCCCCATTTTACCAGGGTAGCCACTTGTCAATCAGGAAAATCCCACCGCTCACCCTTAGCCCTGATTTATGGTGATTCAGAGGGGAGATGCTGCCAGGAACAGGGCTGGGGCCAGGAAAATTTCATCTGTCTGGAATCCGACAGGAAAAAAGAGGCCTGGAAATTTCAGAGGAAGCTGGGATCTGTGCCGTTACAGCGCCTCTGTTTGTGCTCGCTCAGCTGGCTCCTGTTAGCGAGTTAAGGGTCCACTGAGGAAAAGCGTCAGGCCAGGTTTTTCCATCACTCCAGAACCTTGAGCTTGATCCCCAGGCAGCGGCTGCTCCTGCAACCTCCGACCCCGAACAACGGGAGCGTTCGCCAGGTTTCCCCTGGGCCCCCAGCCTTGGGCCGCATCTTAAATCAACATCTTTGTTTTTTCTCTTTTCTCTTACAAAAAAAAAATAATAATAGCAAAGTCATTCTATCTTTTTTGTTGTTTGTTTAATCAGACTTTTAGCACACTCAAGAAGCAGGGTTCAATATGACTGCTAATTAATTCGATTTAGTTTTCATTTCCTCCCCTGGAGTGGCCCAGCTCTCCCCAAGTGGGCTTTTCATTTGTCCTCCCTGGCTCTGGGGCACCAGGAGCCCCTAATTTCCACATCTGATGCTATGAGCTCTAAAATGAAGCCAGGGATTAGGCTCTGCTCAAAATCATGCTGCGCAGCAAATCCTAGAAGGGCAGACAAGATTATGTCCTCTCTGTTCATGCATTCCTTCATTGACTCAGAGCCTATCTGTGCCAGGCCCCGTACTGGGATGGGGCAGGGAGGATACAAAATGGGGATGACCAGCCCTCGAGGAGCTCACAGTTTGGGGTGGGGGGGGGACACAGTAAATAAATAACTACAGTGCAGAGGGAAAAGTGGGATAACCGAGATAAGCAGAGGAGAAGATCATTGGGCTGGTTCAGAAGGTAGAGGAGAGGGGACAAGGCCTCTAAGGGGAAGGGACCGTGTGTGCAAAGGCAGAGAAGCAGGAAAGAAAGGGCTCCTACACACCCCCACACCCCGCGGAGTCTGGTGTGCCTGGAGCAGAGACGGGATCCAAGGGCTGAGCTGGCCCAGGAAGAGTTTGTTTAGGGCATTGGGACTTATGACAAGGGCACTAGAGAGTTCAGCTGCGGAACGCTGAGGCCAGTGTGCACTTTGTCCAGTTGACCCCGGTGGCTGTGGAAGCTGAGATGCAGAGGGGTGAGGCTGGCAGCAGGAGGACCAGTCGGAAGAGAGACAGGGCAGTGGGGATGGAGGCAAGGGCAGGGTTTAAAAGACATTTAGAATCCCGATTCTGTTACCCCGGTGGCTGGCAGATGGGAGCTGTTCCACAAGCAAACACCAGTGGGCGAGAGGAGACCCAACTTCTTAAAGAACCCAAAGCAAAACCACATGCCACAATCTCGAAAGGACAGCAAGTGTCCAGGCCCGCAGCTACTTCGTACCGGCTGCTTGGGGCTATAGTCAGCCAGGGACCCAGGGGAAGTGAGCCTCCAGGGCCTGGCACTGACCTACGGCTGCCCATCTTGGGACCCAGGTTTCCAGTACACTGTGGGAAAGCCCTGAGTGACCGGTGAGGCACTTGCCTGGGGCACAAAATGTAAGGGGGCACCCCAAAACTCAGAAATCAAGATAGATAATATTTTAATGCAGTTTTTTGGGGGGGGGCTTTTTCCCCTTTTTTCTCCCAAAGCCCCCCGGTACATAGTTGCACATTTTCAGTTGTGGGTCCTTCTAGTTGTGGCATGTGGGATGCCACCTCAGCACGGCCTGATGAGCAGTGCCATGTCCACGCCCAGGATCTGAACTGGCGAAACCCTGGGCCGCTGAAGCGGAGCACACGAACTTGACCGCTCCGCCACGGGGCCGGCCCCCTAATGCAGTTTTTTAAAATCAAAATTAATGCAAAAATTCATGATGAACAAAATATGAAAATTTCAAGTAAAGACAAGATCCACCCCCGTACTCCATGCCCTGCTCATCCGCCCCGCCCTAATCTCAGCCCTGGCTCCCAGAAGACTTTGTTTTAAAAAGCAGGCAGCCAGCCCATGGGCTACAGTTCACTGATTTTTTTTCTAAATATTGTGTTAAATTTTAATTCTCTTGATTACTGAGGTTTCCGGTGCCCCCTTACATTTTGGGCCTGTGGCAAGTCCTTTGCTCCCTTCAGCCCAGACCTGGGCCTGCCATGAGGGTCCCTTCCTGGAATACAAACCCCAGTGAAAAGACCTCTGGCCTGCAGAGAACAGCATGCCCACGTGAATTCAGCTTGCGATCCCTCTGACCCCATGCGAACTGAGGCCTCCAGGCTGGTGAGCAACTCTGAACCCAGCAGCCCCACAGACCCTGGCACCCTGTTGCTTGGAAAATCTAAGGCTACCGCATACCTGGGAAGAGTTGTGCAAGCTTTCTAAGCTCCGTTGCCTCATTGGTAAAATGGAGAGAGGATGTTTATTTGTTGCTTTTCATTGCAAAGAAATCTAAGTCATCCCAAACTTAAGACCTTTCGTACAACCAACCCACCAACGCTCTGAGCCTATACCATGTGCCCGGCACTGCCCTGGGAAGATGGCCATAAACAGCATGTGACAAATGTATTCCCAACCCCCTACTCCCCACTGCAGCTTATACCCACACACTAGAAAGAGCCAGGTCCAGGGGCTGCCCTGCAGCCGAGTGGTTAAGTTCACGCGCTCTGCTTCGGCGGCCCAGGGTTTTGTCAGTTCAGATCCTGGACATGGACATGGCACCACTCATCACCCCATGCTGAGGCAGCGTCCCACATAGCACAACCAGAAGGACCCGCAACTAGAACATACAACTGCGTACTGGGGAGCTTTGGGGAGAAGAAGAAAAAAAAATGAAGAAGATTGGCAACAGATGTTAACTCAGGTGCCAATCTTTTTTAAAAAAATAAAGAGCTAGGCCCAAACACAGTCCAATATCATTCATTCTTTTGTTCATTCATTCATTCCTTCCTTCAAGAATAGACACTCACTGAATATCTATATGTGCCCGATGGCGCCAGGCCTTGGTTGAATCAGACGTGACCCTGGGTCTCAAGATCCTTATAATCTAGTAGTCAGACAGACATAGAAGAATGCCTGTGATATGGAGTGATGTGTGCTCTTTAGAGACAAAGGAATGTGGGAACTTAGAGAGGACAACTATGTAGCTGACAGTAGGGGGAGGTTTTGCAGAGCAGGGCCTTGAATTCCACACAATTGTGCCAGACAGACGGACTAGCGCTTTTCAGACAAGGACCTTGTCTTAGTTTGTTCAAACTGCTATAACGAAAATACCGTAGACTGAGTGGCTTATAAAGCACAGAAATTTATTTCTCTCAGTTCTGGAGGCTGGGAAGTCCAAGATCAAATTGCTGGCAGATTTAGTGTCTGGTGAGGACCCACTTCCTGGTTCATAAGTACTTGTCTTCTCACCATGTCCTCACACGGCAGGAGGGGCGAGGGAGCTCTCCGGGGGCTCATTTACTAAGGGCCCTCCTCCCAGTCACATCGCGAGGGCCCCACCCTCACAACCAAAGGCCCCACTTCCAAACACAGTCAAATTGGAGGTTAGGATTTCAACATGAATTTTGGGGACACACAAACATTCAGTCTATAGCAGACCTGTGCGCATGTGCTAAGGCAGAGTATGAAAGAAGCAGCGTGATCAGAGATGGAGAGAGGCACAGATGGCCGGGCAAAGCTGCAGGAGGGGCAGTGGTGGGAGAGGGAGGTGGTAAGATACACTCGGCACAGACCTCGAAAGCCCCGGTATGCTAAAATAAAAATTTGGATTTTGTTCCACTGGCAACAGGGAGCCATTGGAAGTTTTAAGGTAGAAAATGGCATTTTGATCTGTTTTTAGAAAGAGAACGCTGGCAGCCATGGAGAGGAAAGATTGAAGCTGGAAGTGTCTGGAGGTAGAAAAGTCACTGGGGATATTTTGCAATAATCCAAGGGAGCAACGATAAAGGCCTGAACCAAGACAGTGGTGGTGGGGATGGAGTTAAGGAGATTTCTGATAAGAAGCTACAGAACTTGGTGACTAAGTAGATACAGAGGGTGAAGAGAGGGAGGAGTCTATGTTGATTTCCGAGTTTCCGATTTGGGTGATTGTACATAGCGGCTACAGTAAACAAAACAGGGAAATATGGGAGGAGGAGCAAGTTGGGGGGAAGAGGATGTGCCAAATTTTGGACTTTCTGACTCTGAGTGATGGGAGATGTTCGGCTGAAATGACCAGACGAGATACCGGGCTCGGGGAAAAGTTCAGGGTGGAGGTACTGCTCTGTAAGCCAAGGGTATCTGGGCTCACATGAGCCGAGCCAGAGAGAGGGTTTAGAGGGAGAAGAGAGCTGAAGATGAAAGGCCAGTGGAGGAAGGATGGAAAGAGATGAGGGAAGACCAGGGGCCAGCAAGCAGATCCGGGGAAGGGAGAACGGGAGAGAGTGATATCCAGGGGACCGGGAGAGCTGACAAACTAAAGGAGGAGAAAGGCTTCCACGCGGCAGAGCGGTAAGGGCACGAAGAGAAGACGAGAGCCAAACCGTAGTTTAAAGATAAGGAGGTCGTTGCTGACTTTAGTAAGAGCAACTTCAACCAAAATCTGCATTTCCATTAAACCCGTGGACTACCACATCCATTTCCGTGGAATGATGGGAAGAGGGTTGAGGAATCCACGAGAGGTGAGGAAGTGGACAGCTCCTTCAAGAATTTCTGGAGATGGAGAGAGAAGGTGGTGCTGTGGGACAGGCAGAGTCTGGAGGTAGCAACAAAGGGAGTAGGTCTTATAAAGAGAGAGAGAGACGTGAGTAGGGTTTTAGGATCAAGAGGAAAGGCAATGGAGAGAGAAGTGAGATCCCAGCTGGGCTGCACAGGAGCGCCATTCTCAGGCGCCAACCCCAGAGCTCCTTGTTAAGCTGGTTGTTTCAAATTCAACATTCATTTTCCCACAGCCAGCTTAGGTTCCCCGGCCAGACCCCCAAAACCTATAATCCACCCATTTCACCCATAATCCACCAGAAGCATGGTACAGATTATGCATGGGAGACACGGTCCTTATTCAGGCTCAGAGTCCCAGAAAATACCTCCCCATCTTAAGGATGCTGGAAGGAGGAAACTGCACTCCCAGGAGTGGGCAAGATGCACCTTTATTCTGGCCTGTCTTATTTATCTGCAAAGAACAGACACCCAGTTAAGTCACGCCAAGGAAAGGAGAGTTTGTGGCAAGGATACACGTAGTCAGGGGTCCAGAACCAGAATGCAAATGGGAAAGCCACAGAGCAGGCAGCAGCGTTTGGCCCCTGTCTTGTGGTTGCTCTGTTTCTCTCTGGGCATCTGTTCCATTGTCCTCTCTCTGCCAACCAGCTTCTTCCACTCTGTTCTTTCAGAGTGGAAGTGTTTTTCTCTTTTTTTTTTTGAGGAAGATCAGCCCTGAGCTAACCACTGCCAATCCTCCTCTTTTTGCTGAGGAAGACTGGCCCTGAGCTAACATCCATGCCCATCTTCCTCTACTTTATAAGTGGGACGCCTACCACAACATGGCTTTTGCCAAGCGGTGCCACGTCTACACCCAGGATCCCAACCAGCGAACCCCGGGCCAGTGAGAAGCGGAACGTGTGAACTTTACCGCTGCACCACCAGGCCGGTCCCCTGGAAGTGTTTTTCAAACTTTGGTTTGCATGAGGCTTTGGCTTTTCACCCTCAACCTCTCAGAATCCCCATCAGCTACTATCCCAGCTGCTACCAGATCCAGCTTCTGTTTCCCAGCTAAAAGTAAAGACAGGGATCTGACTGGCCGCGCTCCTGGTTCGGGCAAGGCCTTGGGTCACTAGCCAGTCTATAGTTGCCTGTCCTTAGGTCCCAATCATTGGGAGCAGCAAGCAGAGACCCAGGGACCCAGGACACCTCCACTCCACACTGGCACTTCCTCCAGAGCCTGGAATGAGGGATGGGCAGGCAAGCACCCCAAAGCACAGCTAGTGCAGTTAACCTCAGCTCCTTTCTAGAGCAGCTGAGATGGTCTCAATTGGGGGAATGACTGGGAGTGGGAAATGATGAGGTTTCAAACCATCATTCAAATGTTCTGAAGGCAGTGACCACTACTATGGACCTTTGAGATTATCATATAAAGACCAGGAAGTGGATTTGCAGCAGAGAATTATGAAGGAGATGGCACTGGATGCTCCTTGCTCCCACAACACACATCATGGCTCCCTCCACCCAGAGCTGAAAGGATGTCCCCTTAATGCACTGGTGTCTGAGGGCTCAGGGGACCCCTGTGCTTTCCTGCCTGCCGATTTGGTGCTGGCCAGCTACAGGCCTCTTCCTTCATCAGTGTGCGGCTTTGGGAGACGTGGAGTGGAAGCCTGAGGGCGTGCACTGGACCTCTGGCTTCAGGCCCACCCAGCAGGGTGTCCTGTCCCCAGCTGGGTGGGAAGGTCACTTAGGCTGCTCTCCATCCTCAGCCTCCTCCTCCCACCTCCGCCCAGCCCCGACCAAAACAGACAGCCTGCGGAGGGCTCTCCCAGAAGTCACTGGCAATCCTTTCAAAAGTCGGAAGCGTTCCAAAACCAAACTCCAAATGCCTTACCTCCCACATCCTCCCACAGCCCCAGCAGCCTGTCCACTTCTTGGAGTAAAGAGAGTTAGAAACCAGAAGTGCGGAAAATGACATCAGCGGACATTGGTCAGAGACCTGCACACCAGAAGGGGAGGCGGTCTGTGGAGGGAGCCAAAGAGCAGGGACCTTAACTAACCCGTCACCCCACCTGCATTCCAGCTTCTTTCTGCCCCAGCCATTTGGGTCTCCAAAGCCGTAGCTGCACAGGAAGATCCTGTCTTCCTTAAAGCAGGCGGAATGTTCGCCTCTGCTATTAAAAGAACATCCGGCAACATTTTAATTGAAAATTTAACTCTAATTCTTCCAGCTGACCAGGAGTGCAAGCAGAAGCAACTGTGATGCTGCAAATAGACACATGAAAAGATAAAAAAAGAGAAAGAGGGAGAGGCAAAGGCTGAGACTAATGAGCCAGGGGAACCAGGACAGTTCTCGTACTCACAGCTCAGACGTCACCTCTCTGCCTCTCAGGAACCCGGGGCTACTACCCCGAGATCGCTCTTCCCCCAGACCTCCCCCAAACACAGCTTGTCCCCAGCCCCGCACTGGCCCAACAATCCCTGTCTCTCGTTCAAATCGGACCTGCAGTCAGCAGATTTTAATGTCACGAATCCAGAAGATGACCTGAGACTGTGCTCCCGAGTGGAGCAGCGCTTTGCTCCGCACAGTGTGCGGCCAGATGCAAAACAGCCCAAGAAGCCACAAGAAACAAACATGGTGACAGTCATTTACTGGCACATTTGGCAGGCAGAACCTTTGTTCTCACGTAAAATCAATCCAGATAGACGATGAGGAAGAAAGTGACAGCAGCACAAATTTTTAAATAAAACACCGTCTTCAAAATCGTGTGGTCTAAATACGGTGTGGTATCCAGGATTAGATCCCGCAACAGAAAAGGACGTGATGGAGAAACTAGTGAAATACAAATAAAGACTGGAGTTTAATTACTAGTAAGGTGCCAATGTTGACTTCTCAGTTTTGACGAAAGTACCAGGGTTATATCAGACGGTAACACGAGGGGAAAGTGGGTAGAGGGTACATGTGAACACTATCGCTGCAACGTCTCTATAAACCTAAAATTATTCCAAAATAAAAAGTTTACTTAAAAAAAAATATGGCTGCTTCTGGCTTCCTGGCCCCCCACGTCTCCCTTACTGCTCCCCGGCAGCACAAGTTCACGATCCCCTCCATCAGGGGTCCTGGAGCAGTAACCACTAAGAGCCCCACCAGGACAAGCTGAGATCAGATGCAGGATGTGCGGTCCATGGGCAGGACTGAGCCAGCTCCAACACAAGGGAATCGTCTGCAGAACCACAGACAGACCAAAGCCCTGGAATTCCAGATCCTTCCAGATCTATAGGTCATTTGTTCACTCAATAGGTATTTATCATAGGATGTGCCAAGCGGGGTGCTAGGCTGCTGTGAGAAGGGGAATGTCGGGGAAGAGGGTTGAAGGGACAAAGATGAATGAGACCCAGAGAAACGCACAGTCTCCCTTAACAAAGCAGTGAGAGAAACAGATGAGCTCCCCACACACTGACAATATTCAGCAGTGACTGGAGGGCAGGGATATGCACTAAGCCTGTCCAGGTGATCAGGGAAGGCTTCACGGAGGAGGTGATATAAGCTCCAGCAACTGTAACCCAATTGCTCCCTGGGACCCAAAGACAGCCACACCCGATCCTCTGGCTCAGGCAGCTGGAAGGAGGAGTCAAGAAAAAGGAGGGCCATGTTCTCTGCAAATATCAAGTGTTGCAGGCATCATAAAATCATCATCATCATCACCATCAGACTCTGATGGCCCAGTGGGAGGCCAGGGCCCTCAAGGGAGCCCCTGGTGAGGGGAGAACAGCCTGGAGGAGGCCATCACCCAGGGCAGCCTGAGCCTGCTTCCCAGACCTGCAGCTAGCAGGGCCGCTTGGGAGGCGGGCAGGGGCGTGTTGACACAGCTGGGGAAGAAAGGCTTCCTCCGCCTCATTAATCACTTCTGCACAGGAGCTCTGAGGGAGGGGCGCCCCAGGGGCATGGGCTAGCTCTCACCAGGGCTCCCGAGAGTGGAGGGGGGGCCTGGCCTCAAGCCTGGAGCCAGGGGAAGGTCTGAAGAGGCAGGATGGCACGGAGTGAGGCTGCCGGCCCCAGGAACCCCCAGGCCAGGGGATTTCCCAGCCAGGATGTTTGTCCGCGGAGCAGCAGCCTTCCTGCCCGGAGGTCAGAAACCATTTCCAGCCCGAGGCTGGTAACCCCCTAACAGGCAGGTCCCAGGAGAGGCATAATTTTTTTTCTTTCTCATTTGGCCCAGCCACTGTCAGCTGCTTGCCATGCGGTTCCTGACTCTCCCTAAACCCTGCCCAGGGCGGGTGTGTCTCAGAGGATAATATGAAGGCATCGAGGGTCACCAGCCTTCACTGAGCACAGAGAGAAGATCCATCTGAACCAGAAGACTGTTTTGAACATGACGAGGAGGACGATGGGGAACCAGTGGACTTGTTTCTTCATCCATTGTTTATTATTCATTCCACAAACACCTACTATGTGCCTGGCACTGTTCTAGGGACCTGGAAGGCAGCAAAGAGCAGAAAGAAGGTCCTGCTTTTCTGCAGCTTCCCTTCTAGAGAGAGGGGCAGAGAATGGGAAAACAGTATGTTGACGGAGTGGTGCGGAAAGCCAAGGCCCTGAGCCCAGCCCCAGTTTCCAGAACTGCCCTCCCTGGGCGTCCTCTTTGTCTCTGCCTCACAGAGGTCCCTCCCCAGTCTGAACCTGGAGGCCTGAGGCTGGACTGGCAGCTGGAGGGCATGACGGCCTGTGTCATCGGGACTCACCTGTGTCTGCTAGAAGGAAGGGCGGGCATCTCACCTCCAGCGTAACCTTAAACCCTCTGGACTAGTGGGCCGGCCAAGTGGCCCAGATTCTCGGCCCTCTCTCCACCGCCTCGGGGAGCCAAGGCTGTGCCCTCTGCCTCTCTTTCTCTCGTCCTCACTCCTCTCTCTTTCCATCCTGCATTCTTTCCCTCTTTCTCCTCCTTTCTCCCTTCTCCTCCCCCCATCCCCTGTTTTCTCCCCCCTTCACTTCTTCCTGTCTCACATTTTCCTGCCCAGGAATCAGACCCCAGACAGTACCTAGGAAGTCTGCGGCCTTGCCTAATAGAACCGTAATAGTCCTCGGGGAGGCGCGGTAATGACATCCTCCTTAAATAAAAGGACTTAATGGAGATTTCCCAAATTTGAAAACCACATTTCCAATAGCAACCTATTCAGCAAGTGACTGCTCTGGAAAGGAACTCGTGGGAAGCTGCAGTGGGGAGGGGGCGAGGTGGGAGGAGGGAGGGAGTCTGTGCAAAGAACGTTCTGCTCAGGGACTTTCTGTGGCAGGACAAAGCACCTGGCCTAAGGGCACAAATCACAAAGGTGGGCCACCTCAGTCCTGACCCACCCTACTGGGTCAGCCCAGAAAGAGCAGAAGGTCAGTCTGGAAATCCTGTGTGACCCTGGGTGAGTGACTTCACCTCCCTGAGCCTCTGAGCCTCAGCTTCCTCAGCTGTGAGCTGGGAATCATCATCATCTCCCAATATCACCCAGTGAGGGTCGGGCCTTTAGCACTAATCTAGTTCCTAACATGCAGCAGAAGCCAAATCAAGCGCAGGCCAAGCCTTAATGAATCCAGCTAGACTGCCGTCCTCCTAGTCCTGTGAAAGAGCAGGCAAACCAGAGCCAGGCCACCCCTTCGCCCAGGATCTACGAAAATCAGACCAGACTATTGCAGGCGGAGGAGGGGAAAATCATTTTTTCTCATTGCCTCTGTCACTAGGAGACTAATTAACGGTAAGTTAGGTGCAGAATACATGATTAAGATCTTGGGGACTCTGGGATCCCACAATTTACTTTGGGTAATTGTGTAAACCTTTTTTGGACTCCCATTGGTGTCTCTGAAAACAGAGATGCTAAGATTGAACCAAGGGCCCTCAAGCCCGTGTAAGTGTCCCCACCCCCCACCTCCTTCCTGCCCCCCCACCCCACAACCCTGAGCAGAAGAAAGTGATGGAAAGAGCAGGACACAAATGTGTTGAATGATGAATCAGGAGTAGGGAGTCCTGGATCCATGGGAACCCAGCTCTGCCGTTGACTTGCTGCGTGATCTTGGGAAAAATTCTCTGGGCCTCCATTTCCAGCGGTATGGAATCATGGGACTGGTGATCTCTGAGTGCGTATTCCCATTCTAAAAATAATTTAAATTGGGTAAAATTCTTCCTTCTTGGGCCTCCCTGTGGCCCATGGGATGTGGTGTGTTTGCCAATACTGCCACCTTGTGGCAGAAACACACAACTTCCCGCTGAGGCCTGGACTTGGGGCCCTTGTGGTCACAGCCACCAAGATCCTGAGGGTCCAGGCCCCCCACAACCTCATTCCCATCCCACAACAGAAATCCATTCTTAGCAACAGTGGCTCTGTTTCTAAAAATTCCTCTCTTACAGTTTGGAACATAGGACACTTATTTTTGCAAATATGATTATGTCTTGGAAGAGGAAAGAAATACGATTTCCAAGCTCCTACTATGTGCCAGTGACAGTGGTAAATATGCTATACATACATTATCGTGTTTGAACCTGAAAACAACGCTGTGAGGAAGATATAATTGGCTTTCATTTTACAAATGAGGAGACTGGAGCTCAGAGAGGTGAATTGACTTGCCCAAAATCCCACAGCTAGAAAAAGATTACCTGAAACTCAGAGAAAGATCACCACACTCCCAAGCTCAGGCTGCCTCCCGAGGAGTGAGTAGTTGATTTTTCTCAGATATTTCAGACTCCATATTCACATGCCTCTTAAACTGGGATGTCACCCAGTTGAAGGGGATGAGGGAAAGAGGTCTCTAAGGAACACCCCCGTCTTGCTCCGGGGATGGGAATAAATAGAACCTTGCCCAAGACTCTGGGCTCACCAGGCAGACCTGGGGCCCATCAGAAGCTTTCAGAATGTTCCCTGAAATGCCAAAGAGAAACCTCCAGATCCTAAAGAAGGGACGAACCCATGACTCAGAGGAACCAGAAACTCAATTCGTGTGTCTATGGCATATTTGTCAATTTATTCTGTCACCACTAGTGGAAACCTCCCCACTGCCTCCCAGGGGCCGTGACCAACCCGAGGTGGCGAATGAAGATGGAGACCCGTCCGGTTCTCATGCGCCCGGGAAGTGATTCTCTTCCTGAGGCATTCCTGTGCCATGGCAACAGGACAAGCCCAGCTCCAAAAATGACACCGTCATAGAGTGGCTTCTCAGTTAGCTCCTCAAATACATTAGAAGATCTTTCACGACCCCACCAAACGTCACCACCCCCACCCCCATAACAGCTGACACCCCGCAAGCACTGTGTTCCATCAGGAGAGATGCAAGGAGAGAGATGCGCCCCAGTCTGGAGATACTTGTCTGTAATTTTCTCATCCAGTAATCTTATCTTATTCTTGTGGGATTTTGGCCTCTTGGGGCATAAACACCCTCCCATGGGCCCTGGAAATGTCCCAAATAGACCAGGACACTGCCAATATCTCCCCTAGAACCCGCTGACTCCAGGACGACATAAATACTATGGGTCTATGACTCTACACCTTCCAAAAGAAGAGTGTAACACTCAAAGATGAAACAACAGCAGTAATAATAATAACAAGCGCACGTAAAGCGTGTCTGTAGTCACCAGGCACAGAGTCAACCAGCAAAAGTCTCCGTCTAAAGACGAATGAGAGGAAGAAGAACACAGCCAAGGTCTTGCTCCCTGCCACCCTTTGCCCTAGGCCGTCCCTGTCTAGCTCACCCCATTTCCACATAAACATGCCTCCCTTTAAACTTCCTCTAACACTTTCCATTCATTCATGGTACATCAGCATAACCAAATGTCCTTCTATTTTTAGGAAGATTAGCCCTGAGCTAACTGCTGCCAATCCTCCTCTTTTTGCTGAGGAAGACTGGTCCTGAGCTAACATTGTGCCCATCTTCCTCTAGTTTATATGTGGGATGCCTACCACAGCATGGTGTGCCAAGCCGTGCCATGTCCGCACCCGGGATCCAAATCCGCAAACCCCGGGCCGCCGAAGCCGAAGATGCAAACTTAACCACTGCGCCACTGGGCCAGCCCCAAATGTCCTTTATTTAAGACATCATCACTGTCTGTTGAGTGTGGTACGACAGTGACATTCCCTAAGAGCAGCCCTCACTCTGTGCGACGCGCCCAGCAGCTGCACACACAGACACAACACGTGAAGGCTGGCAGTGGTGGTGGGGACAGGTGCGGGACAAGAGCCAGGGGTGGGCTGTACAGCATTCCCGGGACCAGCACACCATTCTGACAGCTACCCTCCTGCCCAGGTGCTCCCACAGTTTTCTGGATTCAACACAGCTTTACCCTGAAACCCAATGTCCCTCATCACCCACCCTACTTGATCACAGGGAGCTTGAAGAGTCGCTGAAGCAATGTGCAGGCTAGGACAGTCTCTTGGGGACAGCTTTCACTTCCTGTGAACTCCAGAGGAGCAAAGCCCTGCTGACTGACAGGCTGCTGTCATCTCATGGCCCACTGGCTCACCACACCCAGGTCAGAATAGCTGTTATAACTGAGGGAGCGGAGACCCCCCAGCTCCTCTCCCCGTGGGCCCGAGAAGTGTCATCTCTAAGGACAGCACCCCCTACAGAGCCTTGGGCCAGCCCCACCTGCTGACCATCTGGTAGGGAACACACACACTCACAGGACCGGCTGGAACGGGCGAACAGCACAAAGAGCTCAGCACACCACGAGCATCTCGGTACCATCTGGGGAGATGCAGGGCCGAGCGAAGCTGCACAAGCTGCAGGCTCTGCTGCTGAGTCGGGGCAGAGGCGGGTCTGGCCTCGAGAGGGTTAAAAACCTACTCTCTGTCCATGGCTCCGTTCCAAAGGGTCTCCGTTAACACCCGAGGTCTCCTGATATCTCACTCACTTTAATAGATTTTTCCCATTGACGTCTCAGTTTATTGACTATCATTTCCTTTTCTGCAGGGGAGCTATTTTCTGGGTCACTGATCCAACCAACTTAAAAGGGGCTGCATTGATCAGGTTTTATTGGTGGTGACTTGCTCAGAGACAGCGGACTTGCTCCTACCTGCTAAGGGCTCTTTTGTTCCCCCTCCCAGCCCCCACAGGTTCTGTTGACTTAAGGGACGACAAAGTTGGAGCACTTGGGCGGTGGGCTTACGGAGTGATGGGGAACTTCTGGCCGCACTGCCCTAATTTCTCTGCAGCCTTAGGGTAAAGGCCAGTAAACACACACACGCACGAGGAGTTGATGTTAGCAGAGCTTGAATAAACATGGAAGAAAACCCAGAAAGTCACCAACACACTGCGTGAGCCTTTACGCAGCACCTAGTGAGTGGGATCATCATCACCAACGTCTCAGTAACATTTACAGGGGGCAAAACTCTTTCGAATTTATTCTCTCACTTGATGCTAGCAACTCTGAGCCATAAGTAGAATGATTATTATCCCTACTTCAAGGATAAAGGACGGGAGGCGAAAAGAACCTGCCCTAAACCACACTATTTGCTGGGGCAAATTCAAAAACTTAAGCCTCCGGCTGTCTGACTCCAGAGTCTCCATCCTCCTCTGCTGAGAGCTCAAGGGGACACCAAGAGGTATACGGCAAAATTAATATTTAATGTAATGTGTGACTATGTCTGCACGTGCGCTGCATGGGCCCTGATAGACAAGGAAGATGGTGGAGCAGAGGCAGGACTAGAAAGGCTCCAGTGGGCATCCGGTTCAACGCCCGCAGCGACAGACGAGAAAAAATGAGTCCCTAGGATGTCAAAAATGTGCCCAACTCATACAACTCATTCATTCATCCACTCATTCATTCATTTTCCATGCCAGGTACTCATATGAGTTCTCACAAGACCTTCCACGGTGAGCAAGTGCTTGAGCGCAGGGGACTAGCCGGACACTCATCCATGCAGAGATAGCATCTGCCCTGCAGCCTTTCATCTTTCTCCATTCTGGGTCTCTCATCCGATCCTCTTCCCCACAGGCCTTCCCACCCCAGCCTGTGACCACATGCAGAGCAGCCCCCCACGGGCCAGGACCCCAATACACCAAGTCCCCTGACTTGGCCTTGGTTGCACACTGGAAGGCCCATCTGGTCCCACCTTTCACCCTCATCTCATGCTCTTTTGGACTCAAGTAGACCTTGTCTAAAAGGACAGCCGCTGCTACCCAGAGCCCTTCTGAAAGCCAATTGCCAGGGTGTGTACAACAAGAGTCAGGGATAGAATTCACTTCAGCAGCCAGGAGTTAGGAGCAGTGAGCGTGTGTTTGCAGGGTGAGTGTTTGTGTGATGTCTTTAGCACACAAAGAGGGGCATGGTGAGGGACCGAGTACATGTCTGGGTGTCTGCGTTTGAGGCCCATGCTGTTCGTCCTGTCATTTCCCCCGCTTGTGTGCTCATTCATTCATTCAGGAAGCTTCTATTTGCCCAGCATCTCCTCTGTGGCAAGCATTGCACTGGGATCCGGTGATTCAGAGATGAACAAGACGCAGTGTCTACCCAGGAGAAACTCGTGGCCGAATGTGGGAGAAAAACACATGTGCAAAGAATTACAGCTGCGTGTGGTAAGCACCACAGTCAAGATAGTTGCAAGGGAGAGAAGACGGGAAAGCATCTCATAAAACATGACATCTGAGCTGAGGAAAGGACAAGGCTCACCAAGTGGGCCAAGGGTGAAGGAGGATGTTCCAGGCAGGAGAGAGAAACACGCAGGGGCTTGCTGTGCTCTGGAACTGGAACAGTCAAGTTCAAGGGGGGCGAGGGAGGAGACCCCAGAGGAAGGCAGGGTGGATCTCAGTGGGCAGGGTCTGCTGCTGAAGGTTGAGGCTAGCGGAGCTCCGTCGGCTGGGGGTCCAAGAGGGTAACATTGGGTGGAAGGATAGGAATGTTCTTTCTCAAATGTGACCAACAACAGGGCCCGCCCTGTGGCCGAGTGGTCAAGTTCGCGCGCTCCGCTTCAGCGGCCCAGTGTTTCGTTGGTTCGGATCCTGGGTGTGGACATGGCACTGCTCATCAGGCCACGCTGAGGTGGCGTCCCACATGCCACAACTAGAAGGACCCATAACTAAAAATATATACAACTATGTACCAAGGGGGCTTTGGGGAGAAGAAGGAAAAAAAAATTGTGACCAAGAAGATCAGCTCTTTTTCACAGAAAGGCCCCAAAGACAGGCCTTTACTCTTTTGGCCCAAATGTGAGACTCCTTCCAATGGAGAGAAGTTCTCTTCCAGCTATAGCTGAAATCCCCATTTGTCAACCTTCTCCATCTCTCTCTCTCCCTGCTTCAGGCCCCTGTAATGCAAAATCTGTGTTTTGCTCCCTGTGAATGAGAGAATTAAATCATCTGAATTAAATTAATTAAATAAATGTCTTCTCCTAGGCAGGAAGCTTGGCACATTTCAGAGAGAATTCCAGCAAACCCTCCAGAAACAAATAGAGGGGCTGTGATCCACCCAAATGAGCAATGGCTAAAAGGGTCAGCCAGTTACCAGAACCCATTTTCTCTGCATAAATTTGCAGCAATCAAGGGATGTGCATTACAAAAATACGTAAAGGCTGTTCACCCAAGGAGCAGCTGTGGGTGTGTGCCAGGCTCTCCTGCCAGAGAGATGAGTCCCAGCACCTCTACGGGTGGCACATGCTACACACGTGGGCAACCACAGGCCCCCACTGGGCCCCAAATCCAATCTCCAAAGGGAGAAGAAAGATTCTGGGCCCTGTTTCAAGGTAATGCGCACACACACAAAACATCTCACACACTGACAAACACAATCATACTCACACATACACACACATCTCACACATCACACACGTATCATACACACACAGTCACACCAATGCATAGGTACACACTCACACTGCATCTCTCACACACTTACAAACACAATCACATCCATGCAGATACACACACTCACACACACACAACACATCTACTCACACAAACACACTCATATGCAATCACAACCACTTATACATACACACATCACACCACACATACACAAACATCTCACACACTCACTCACACACACCTCCAACTCATGCATTCACAAACCTAGTCACAACCACTTGCACATACACACAAGTCTCACACCACACAGATATACACACACTCACAAACACAATCACACCCACTCACACACGTACACGTAGCCACACACACTCACACAGTTTCTGTGTTCCAGTGAAGACTAGCACCTTCTCCGTTCAGGTGGCAGATGGTATCTGGGCCGGTGAACTTTGGTCTCAACTGCACAGCTTTTCCAGTAGTGTCCTTTGCTGCCCAGCAGAGCAAGAGGACTCGGGTGACATCAGCATTGCCTTCCTCTTCCTCCAACTAGACTCACCAAAAGTTCCCTATTTTCCCAGACTGCCTTTGGCACTATTTTACGTACAGTTTATTGGAGTAGAACATCCACCCAGAAATGTGCCAAGGTCATAAGTGTAGGTTCGATGCCTTTTCACAAAGACCAGTCTCGGATCAAGGGGCAGAACATTTCCTGAGCCCCATGCCTGCACTTAGCCCACATGCCTCCTTCCAGGGATAACAACACTCCTGGCTTCTAACAACATAGAGTAGATTTGCCTGGTTTTGAACTTTATATAAACGTGGTCAGAAGTTCTCATCGAGGCTCCTAATGACGCCAAGATCAAGAAAGTCATCACACTGACACCATGGGACAAAGAGGACTAGGAAACAGGAGTGGAGTGTAGCGTTTGTCGCTCTGTTTAGACAAACGTTGAGGAAGGGCTTTGAAGAATAAAACTGCACTCGACAGACGCAAGGGTCCTCTGATCCATCAGGCGAATCCAGCCTCCCAGAGTGAAGCCAGACTTCTTGCGGCAAGACGTGGGCCCTGGCAAAGGGGACGTGAGGGATGAGACTCCTCCCTCCATGGGCATTTTTCAAAGTGGGTTGAAACCACCACACTGAACGCAGACTCAGGAGATCTGGGTTGGAGTCTCAGCTCTGCCACCCCTCCCCGGTGACCCTGGGTAAGTCACCCTGCCTCCCTGCCCCTGCGCTTGCTCACCTGTGGGGGGAGAGTGATAACTAAACTTTCTTGAGCACTTGCCATGTGCTCTGACTCATTTAATCCCCTAGACCAGGGGTCAGCCAGATCCAGCCCCACACCTGTTTGTGTACAGCTTGCAAACTAAGAAACATTCCCACATTTTTAAATGGTTTGAAAAAAATCAAAAGGATGAGATTTCATGACCCAGGAAAATGATATGATACTCACATTTCAGTGTCCATAAGGAAAGTTGTATTGGAGCACAGCCATGCACATTCATTTATATCTATGACTGCTTCCAGAGTAGCTGTGGCAAAGACCTTCTGGGCCACAAGCTGGAAATATTTACCACCGGCTCTTTACAGTAGAAATTTGCTGACCTCTGCTCCAAACCTCCCTCAGCTTGGGCACTCTTTTTATCATCCCCTTGTAGCAAATGAGGCAGCTGAGACCCAGAAAGGTTAAGAAACCTGCCAGGGGACCCAGCTAGGAGTGGGAGATGTGGGCTAAGTGCAGGCGGGCTGGCTCCAGTCCACCCACTCCAGGGAGCTGCCCACCATATGGGAGGCCCCCGAAGGCAGTGGGCATGATGGCGTTGCCTGGTGAACTGCAGAGAAGGAAAGAAACGTGAGACAGGTGCCTCGTTAGGCTCCCGGCAGGCATCACTGACTGATTCTACACTCACCCCTCAGATCAAAATGCCCCAACACCCCACACATACCACGGCCAGCCCAAACACCTCCTGATTAACTAACTAGTGATTTTCTACAAACTTCCACCTCAGAGGCAGAGGGTTGAGTTAACCATACTCTCCATTCATGGCCTGTTATCATAGTTAGTCTTTGCAGGGCCCTGCTCTTGGTTTCATTCATTCATTCATTCACTTTTATCCTCTTAGCCTAGATCCATATGATAGTGTCTCTCTTCCCTGTTTTCTGAATTCTTGCAGAATGGGTACTGCTATTTCACATGCATGTGGTTGGTTATTTACATAAGTGGTATTGTGCCATATCTTCACATTTCCTACTTTTTTTCCCTCGGCAACAGTTTTTGCTCTTTACTCTCCTGTTGAGGTATAACCCACATACAGTAAAGGGTGTAATTCGTACCGATCTTAAGAATAAAACTCAATTTTTAATCTATGTATACAGCTGTGTAATCAGCAACTAGCTCAAAATATAACACATTTCCAGCATTCCAGAAAGGTCCTTTGTCTCCCTTCTCAGTCAATAAACTATTCCTGTCCCCCTTCTGCTGCCAGAGGTAACCACCATTCCAGCTTCTGTCACCACCCATCAGTTCAATTCGTTCTTTTTTTTTTTTCTTCTCCCCAAAGCCCACCCGTACATAGTTGTATATTTTAGTTGTGGGTCCTTCTAGCTCTGCTATGTGGGACGCTGCCTCAACGTGGCCTGACAAGCGGTGCCATGTCCGCATCCAGGATCCGAACCGGCGAAACCCTGGGCCGCCGAAGCAGAGCGCGCGACCTCAACCACTCAGCCACTGGGCTGGCCCCCAGTTTGTTCTTGAACTTCATCTAAAGGGAATCACACAGTGGGTCCTCTTTCACGTCTGATTTCTTTCACTCAGCTTGTCTAGGAGATTGCTCCCTGTGGTAGGGGGAGCCATAGTTTGCTCTTTGGTTCTGCTGGGGAGCGCTAAGTTTTTAAGATCTAGCCACGTGGCTCTGTGAACATCCAGTCTGTTTCTTCTTGATGCTCCGTGGTGCATCCTCCCCATTTTACCTTTCCTCTCTCCCAGGGAGGGACACACAGAGTGCCTTGGTGATCACCCTCATCCATGTCCCCTTGTGTGGACGTTTTGCTGTGATGAATACCTAGGAGCAGGATTGCTGGGGCACAGGGTCTGGGCAGGCTGAAACTGACAAGATCTACCCACGCAGAAGCAGCCAGGAGAAAGCACAGCTGCCCCTGTCATCTTCCCCTGACCCCAACCTCCTCCCACCCCCACCTCCAGGCAAGCCTTTCAGCTCCTCCTACTGTCCTCTTGCAGGACCCAGCTAAGTGCCTGGCTTCCTGCGTGTCACTGCCTCCATGGCAGCCCGAGCCATCCTGCTGCATTATAACAAGATGATAATCAATGAACTGCTAACTCTATTGCAATAAAGGAGCGAGCCCAACCTTATATAATTCTTTTTAATTGTTTTCTCACATTACAAGGGTTTTTTTTTTTTTTTTTGCTAAACTTATTCCGCCATAAGTTATGTCGTTTAATTTCTCAAAGTGCTAATAATTTAATTGCTTCCTTCCTGTGCACAAAGTGCCCGTACTCTCCTCCCTCCCCGGCGCGGAGATTGTAGAACGGAGTTGGCAGGAATACCTAAGAGGGAGTCTTTTGGCGGCAGGATTTGATGGGAAGCAGCTTTCTCAGAAGTCAGTGTGTGGGACTGGGAACCTGGCTGTGGACTTCAAAGGGGCACGAGGCCCAGCCAAGCCTACCCTGCCCGCCAGCTAGCTAGCTGGAGGGGGTCGGTGATAACCACAGGGGAGGAGAGAAGGGGAAGGAGCGGAGATGAGAGGGGCAGGAGGAGCGGGGGAACAGTGAGGACAGAGGGCGTCCCTCTCCTGAAAGGCGGTCCGGAAAGCTGGGGTCCATCTGCGGCAGGAGGGGTTTAGGTCAGACTCCGGGATGTTCCAGACAGTTAGGACTCTGAGGTGCCGAGTAGACCCAGGGTAGGGTGGGGAGGTGACGTCTGATAACAAGAAATAACATTTATTGAGCCCTTCCTGAGAGCCTGCCACTGTGCTCCCTATATCATCTCACTTTATCTTCACTCCAGCTCTCTGAGGTGGGCCCTATTATTACTGCGATTTTACTGATGAGGAAACTGAGGCAAAGAGAGGTAAACCTGCTCAAGTCCCCATAGCTCGTTGGTGGCAGAGTAAGAAGAGTCAGCCTCCCGACTCTGTACTTTCATCTGCTACGAGGTAATGCGTCTGCCAGCTGTCTGGGTAGAACGATGGCATCATGTCTTATGTGCTAAGAGGCAGGAGGTATAGATCTCAGGACAGGATCAGGGATGAGCCATTTTTGAGGGTTCCAAGGTAGTGCCCTCCCTCCCTACCTCTGTCCAAGATCTGATGGGTCAGAACTGTTTTAGGGGGCCGGACCCGTGACCAAGTGGTTAAGTTCTTGAGCTCCGCTTCGGCGGCCCAGGGTTTCACCGGTTCAGATCCTGGGTGTGGACGTGGCACTGCTCATCAGGCCATGCTGAGGTGGCACCCCACATGCCAGAACTAGAAGGACCCACAACTGAAAATATGCAACTATGTACCAGAGGGTTTTGGTGAGAAAAAGGCAAAACAAAAATCTTTAAAAAAAAGAAAGAACTGCTTTAACACCCCCTAACTCCTTATTGTCTGTAAAATACTATCCAAGCTCCTCCACATGGTCTCCAAAATGTTCACTCCCCAGCCTCACCCTTGACGTCACCACCTGGGACGCATACTTCCTCTTGGGCTTCTGCACCTTTGCAAATGCTGCTTCTTCAACCTGGAACCCATCTGCGTCCCCTGCAGATGAAATCTCGCAAGGCCCGGCTCAAACGCTTCCTCCACACTTCCCCAAGCAGAGCCCCTCTCGCAAATCTCCCGGGACACGCGGAGCACACCTCTCTGGGAGGGAGAGCTGGTCTGCTGTATCGTATAGGTTTTTTTTGTTTGTTTTAAGATTGGCACCTGAGCTAACAACTGTTGCCAATCTTTTTTTTTTTTTCCTGCATTTTCTCCCCAAAGCCCCCCAGTTGTGAATCCTTCCAGTTGTAACACACATAAAACATTCAGCCTGTCACGTGGTGAGTGCTGAAAGAAAGACTGACTGTTATTTTTAGCTGTCACTATGTATTCTCATGTCTTAGGACAGTACCTGGCATGTAGTAGTTGCTCAGTAAATGAATAAAATGCATAAGATAACTAATTAATTAATTCCCTTCCACCATCTCCCCCACCCCAGCCCCAGAAATGCTGCTGTTTCTTCAAGTTTGGGGATCCAGATGTAGCATCTATTTGCTCTTTCTGTTAGCCTGGTATTTCCACTGGAAGGCAGGGCCCCAAGGGTTCCACATAAATTAGCACCTTGTCCCCACCCCCACTCCAACCCAGAGCTGGGGCGGCAGAGGGCATCCTGAACCTGCAACCACCAGGCCTGGACCCTTGTCTGGAATGCCTCCAGATGTGGAGAATCCAGAGCTCCGCCATCCACAGTTCCTTTCCTTTCCACTTTCCATTCTCTGGCTTTAGTCACAATCTCTATCAGCTGGAACCAGGAGGCCTCAGTTGGGACTCTCTGCCTCCTTGCCCTGCTCCTTGGGATGGGGGTGTCTGGGACAAACTTCATATCACCTGTTCTTAGTCTCCTGAGTCCACCAATACAGTGGAAAGAGCACTAGACAGAGAATCAGAGGGGTTCAGGTTCCAACTGCCATTCTTGGCTGTGTGACCTTGTGCAAGTCACTGAACCTCTCTGAAGGCCCAGGGTGTGGTATAATGTAGAGATGGGTGAGACTCAACAACGTGAAGCCATACAAAGATTATTCTGATGGTCCCCCTTCCCTGCTACAGGTGCCTGCACTGGGAGACTGAGTGGTGGGGAGGCACCGGGAATCAACAGCAAGTGCCTTGGGATCTCCAGAGTGTGAGGTCCTGGGGGGACTAGGACAGAGGGGTGGGATACAGAGCCACCACCACTACCCTGGCCATAGAAAGGTGGGTGACTTGGAGGACAAGGGCAGACACCCTCCTACCAGGGGGACCCATGGAACAAGGCACCATGAGTGTGACTGGGGGCTGCCATCCTCCCCCTTCACGTGCAGTTGCTGAAACTGGTTTTGAGCAAAAAGCACAACTCGCTCCCCAGCACTGTCTGAGCAGAGAAAGTAAGCTTTGCGACTCCTGGAGGAGGTCAGGCATGGGAGGGGGTAGGGGCGAAGTCAGCGAGGCCCCCTCCCGCCTCCCCAAGGAGGAGGTACACATATCAGTGTGGTTCTGGAGTCTCCATCCTCGGCAGAGAGCAGCAGAGCCCAAAGGAGGGCCTGACACCCCAACTGTGAGTGGGAGGGGCCCAGCACAGAAGGATCTCCAGGAAAAGCTGCTGCTGAGCAGAGCGGGAGCTCAGGGCCTCGTCAGACCAGAATTGGGGAAGCCTCCTCCGGAAGAGGCTCCCCCACCGTCACGTTGACACATACCTCCCTCAGATGGGCTTTGGTGCCTCAAACTTGAGTTATGAAAAGTGTTATTATTATAAATCACACTGCGACTCCCCCACTCACCTCCCCGACTAGACAGGAAACCTCTGGCAGGTAGAGGCCTGTTTTACACCTCCGTGGACAACCCCTCCCCGAGCACCCAATCACTCCTTCCGTCATTCACAAGGATTTATTGAGTACTGATGTAGGCGCCAGGGACCGAGGTTGGACGCCTAAGGTTCATTCTTTTGGGGTGTCAGCTGCTAAATCGCCAAAGTTTGCTCTCGCAGGTTCCCAAAGGTAAAATTTCCCCACTTCATCCCAGAGGGGGCAGTGGGTCCAGGCCGGTAAGGAGAAGCCGCATGCTCAGAGGAAACCAATTCCCTCTGTCCTCCTTCCTGCAGCACCGGGGTGTGATGGCCCATGGAAAAGTCACAGGCAGGATCTGGAATCTCAGCGGGGGAGCAAGCCCAGGCTCCATTCAGGGGAATCCCTGCCACCCACACCAGGCCTGAGCCCTGGGAAAGGCGTCCGACGCCACTGGGGTGCGCAGGCCAGGGCAAGGTCAGGGCCAACTGGAGCCTCTCTTTCACTCACATCAGCCTGGAATTTCTCACTCAGCTTTGTGGACAGCCAGCGCAGACATCAGGCCTGGGGCCACAGATTCCAAAGAGAAAATTCCAAGACAAATATCTCAGGATTTTTCAGTCTCCCTACTTCCCGCAACTCCCTTCCACACCAACCCTGGAATCTTCCCCTAATCCAGCCTGTGCTTCCGAGACTCCTGCCTTTGGTCCTGACATCCTCTAAGTCTGGAATACCCTCCCCACCAGCCCCACACCCAAATCCTACCCACCTCAATGCCAGCTCCAGTGCCACCTCCTCCAAGAAGTCTTCCCTGATCCTCCCAGTGAGGAGAGTCTCTCTCCTTTGAACACCCAAGTTCAGGCTGTGGTTAGGACTTTGGCTTCTGAGGTCAGACAGGCCTGTATTCATGGGCCGGCTCTGCCCCTTCCCAGCTGGGTGACCTCAGACAAGTTCCCTCTTCTCGTTGAGCCCGTGTGTTCCCATGTATAATAAGGGGATAATGACAATCCCCTCCTGCATAGCGCTTTTGAGAGGATTAAATGATTTCATACAGGCTTAGAATAGTGCCTGGCACCTAGGAAGCCCTCAATCAACGTTAGCCATTTCTATTTTACTTACCACACTCTCCCCATGGCAGAGAATGTCAATCTTCTCTACCAGAGAGGAGCTCAACCCACAGAAGGAACCCCAAGACTGTGTGTTGAATGAATGAACAAATGAGGAGGGACAGGGCCAGCACTGCAGGTGTGAGCTTTCAAAAGAGTTGCTGTCAGTGCTGCTCAAGATGGTGTCCTGGGGTTGATCCCAAAGGTGACCTTTCCCCCTTTGGTCCCAAGGAAAGGCCACCCAGGCTCAGGGTCCTCTGCTCACCTCTCTGACTCCTGACTGTTCTTCAAGGCAGGTTCCCAAGTGTCTCTGGCTGCCCGGCCTCCACCACACAGGTGCAGGAGGGAAGTGGGGAGCACCAAGCACGCTACTTGAATCCCTTTTTCACAGGTGGCGGAGGGCGAGCTGGGGCTGACCCCAGTGGTGCAGTGGCTGAGCCTTGTCACCCTGTGGACTCGGGTCTAGAGTCCATGGTGACGGGCAGGGCTCTTCCCTGAGGATTCGCAATCTGCTTCTCCATCTCGTTCTGAAAAAGTCAGGCTTCAGGAAAGAAAGAACCCGGTGTATTTGGAGCCCCTTCTTTCCCTTGTGCGGGTCCCCCATTCCTACACCCCAGAGGGCTCTGGGAAGAAGCAGGGAACTGGAGCCAGACGGACATACCACATGGAAGCAAACCCGAAAGCCCCTGCCTCTTTGTCACCTAACTCTCCACCCTCCACCCCTGGCTCTCCTGACCCGGGAGGACGCACCTCCTAACGTCCTTCTCAACCCAGACTCCCCACCGGCAGGGTCGTGCTGGGAAGATGCATCTCGGGCTGCCTTTGCCCCTAACTCACCCAGAGACACTCGGCCCCTCCCCTGAGCGGCCCCCCTTCAGCATGGACTCCCACTATCTATGCATCAGGTCCTCCATCTGCACTTTAGAGCAAGGCTCCGCGAACTTTTCCCCCGTAAAGGGCCAGAGAGTGAATATTGTAGGCTTTGCAGGCCGTACCATCTCTCCCGCAACTACTCAACCTGCCGCGGTAGCACAGAAGCAACCACAGGCAATAGGTAAACAGATAAGCATCCTTACGTTAGGCCTCTATTTACTGTGTCCAAGAAAACTAGTAATGGATGCTAACATGTGAATTTCTTATATTTTTCATATGTCATAAAATATTATTTTTCTTTTTATATTTTCCAATCATTGAAAAAGGTAAGAACCCTTTGTAGCTTACAGGCCCTACAAAAATAAGCACTGAGCCTGACTTGGCTCACAGGCCATAGTTTTCCAAGCCTTGCTTTCGAGGTTCTAGTCCTTCCAAGCCTCTCCAGAGACCATCCCCTGGTGGAAAACTCAGTTCTGGGGGCTGCAGAAAGCAGCATCTTCAATTCAGCCTTAGCAGGCAGTTTGCAAAACCCTGACTATTCCAGGGGCTGGGCTGGGCACCACAACGGAGTACAGAAAAGGAGAGAGGGGGCCGTCCCCATGGCATAGTAGTTAAGTTTGGCATGCTCTTCAGCAGCCTACGTTCAGATCCCCAGCACAGTCCTATACCACTCGTTAGCCATGCTGTGGCAGCAACCCACATATAAAGTGGAGGAAGATTAGCACAGATGTTAGCTCGGAGCTAATCTTCCTCAAGCAAACAAAGAGGAGGATTGGCAAGAGATGTTAGCTCAGGGTTAATCTTCCTCAGCAAAAAAAAAAGGAGTGAGGCACCCAGCCTGCCCTCAGGAAACTTCTAATCCAATGAGGGATGCGAGACAAGACAGAGGAGGATTCTAATACAAGGTCAAGGAAGATTGTATCACGAGAGAGACCTTACCTTGTCCACTGAATAGGTAAGTTCTCCGCAACTTGGATTGGGAAGGTCAAAGAGAGTAAGTGGCTCCCTGGGAGATTAAACGTACCAGGAAAGATTCTATGGAGGAAATGGCTTTAGAGGCAGACTTGAAGGAATAGAGCTCCAGGACTGACACTATCACCCCTAGTCTCTTCCTCCAGGGAAAGGGGGCCCTCTGGCTTTTGCCCAAAAACACTGACATACAGTATTGTTAGAGCATAGTTACTCCCCACCCCCACCTCCCATAATGCCATCACCAGAGGATGGGCTCCTTGGGGCAGGGGTAGGGGCCTGACTCAGTTCTGAGCCTCTGGACCCCAAGAACATGGCTTTTTTTTTTAAAGATTTTTTATTTTTCCTTTTTCTCCCCAAAGCCCCTCGGTACACAGTTGTACATTCTTAGCTGTGGGTCCCTCCAGCTGTGGCATGTGGGACGCTGCCTAAGCGTGGCCTGATGAGTGGTGTCATGTCCGCGCCCAGGATCCAAACCGGCGAAACCCTGGGCCGCCAAAGCAGGGCGTGCGAACTTAACCACTTGGCCATGGGGCCGGCCCCCCAAGAACATGTTTTTGCACAAAGTATATTTTGGTAAAAGCTGGCTGAGACTGAACTGAGGTTGGGGTTAGGGGCAAGGAGGACAAAGAAGATTTCTGATGGAAATTGGACCAAATAGATTGGGTTGTTCCCTCTATTTTATGCAGCTCCCCAGGCCTCAGGAAGACCTTTCCCACAGAAGGTGCCAGCTGTCTTGGGGGTAACCTTAGTGTCTCTTAGAGGGGACTCCTCATGCTGAAGAAATTACTGCAGCCTTCTGACTTCTTGGAAATGAGAGCGAAGGGGCTGGCCCTGTGGCCTAGTGGTTAAGTTTGACCCACTTTGCTTTGACGGCCCGGGTTCGCTTCCTGGGCACAGACCTACACCACTCATCGGTGGCCATGCTGTGGCGGTGACCCACATACAAAGTAGAGGAAGACTGGCACAGATGTTAGCTCAGGGCGAATCTTCCTCAAGCGAAAAATAAAAGAAAAAGAAATGGGAGTGAAGCAGTCACTGTTATAACCTTTGTACGTGCACACACACACACACACACAGATCCACAATCCTCCCTCCCCCAACAGCCACATCCTGTGGCTTAACTGGACCCCCCACTTCTCTGCCAAAGAAAGTGGAGCCCCTTGTGCCTAGAAGCATAGACAGCCCAAGAGCCCCTGCAGACTGGGCCCTCGGGGCCCCGAAGCCACCTCACCTATCCAGATGAGCCTAGCCAGCAAACCCAGTAAATGAGAGGCCACTGCCTCTAAGCTGGCACACCAGAACCATGGCCAAGCAGTTGTTGATGCCTCCCCAAGACGGCAGCATGCAGGAGAAGTGGGGGCAGGGGAATAGCGAGGACAGGCTGAAAAGAGCCCCCTCAGGCAGCACCCTACCTGCTTTCTCCTTCTCACCCTGGTGCCGTGCCTGACAGATCTCCCTGAGAGGAGTTCTCAGGATAGAGGACTCAGCCCCTCCCCGATGGATGCCTTTGACCCATAGCTACCCCAGCACTGCCCCCAAGATCTGCCATCCCATCCAAACGTCAGCCTGTACACTGGGAGCAGAAGAGGCCTAAAGTGGAGGAGGCAGTGAAGAGAGGGTGTGCAAGGGGAAGGGGGCAGCCACAGAGACCTTGCACATTTCTGTGGGTGCACGCATATACCGAGCGATTAAAGGAGGCTCATTCCTGTTAACTTGGCATTTACAACACGTTTATCTCTAGTCTCCTCACTCCTGCAAAGTAATTGAAATCAAGAGCCAAGGTAGAGCATGTTATCCCCACTGGACAGATGAAGAAACTGAGGCTCAGAGAGATCGACTCACCCAGATCACAAAGCCAGTCAGAGGCACAACCAGGATTTGCCTGTTTCAAAACCCATGCCAGGTAATCAGACTAAGATTGTGTTTAGGGCTCCAGCAAAGCGGAGGCACCAAAATTCTCTTTTTCACGGAAGTATTTTGGTATTGGGAGTTAGGATAAAAACAAACCTTGTCTGGACTTCCTCTAACTTATTCTGTGGTTTATATTGTTATTTTTATTTTGTGGGAGGTGGGGAGTGAGCATGATGGTCCTAACAGTACATGGAACAACCTCTAGAAACTCTAGTCCAGCCTGAATTGCACCTTGCGCTCTGCTCATGCCAGGCTCTGTCGGGATGGACTTTCTTTGCCTCTGGATCCATTCGTACCAAAGTGCTCACAGTTCTACACTATTTTTGTGAACAAGGAGAGGGGATTAATGAATGTGTGTGAGGCCTGTATTTGTTGTATACATACGCATGGTCTGTGTCACCAAGAATGCACCAGAAATTGAACATCTTGCCTGCCTCTAGGAAGGCAAAATGGTTTACCAAGGGAGAGATGACAAAATTTCACCGGAGAGCATTACATGGCTTTTGAATTTTGTACTTTGTGAACGTCCTACCTACTCAAATAAATAAATATGTGTTTTACAACATTTACAACTTTGTTTTAAACAAAAGTGACATAAAATAGCTTCTGTTTTCAACTCTGCAGATACAGCTGGGACAAGAAAAACAAAAGTCTGGTTACTACCTCGTCGTAAGGTAGAGAGGAAAATACAGAGAACCAAATACAATTTAAAATCTCACCAAATGAGATTCACGCAGAATGAAGATCCCGCCTGGGAAGCCAGGAAAGCCAGCAGGAGGGAACGGGTTAGAGAAGCATGGGTACCAACTAGGGAGGTAGGGGGAAGGGGCTCCAGGAGCCAATCCCCTCCCGGCTGAGTGCACACTGGGGACTAGGGGGAAGGGAGACATTTAAAGGGAGAGGAGCAGAGGCAGGGGATGCCTGCCCTTGTGGTACCAGTAAGTTGAAGTAGGGATGGAAGGTGGAGCCGGGAGGAACCAGCCCCTCGCACATCACTGGAACTTCAGGGGTCCCTTCCCCAATCTGAGACTCAGTTTCTTTGTCTATAAAATGAAGGGTTTGGCCCAGAAAGATCTCCAGGTGCCTCGCAGCTCTAATATTCTCTGATTTGATGGCTGCAGCCTTCTGCAAACGTGCATAAACTAGATTAGTTTTAGCAGTAGTAAAAACAAAACTGAAAATCAGATTTATCATTTTAATTAAATATACTTTACATGCTCAATTTCTAGGGAGCAAAATGCTCCCCCCGCCATCAGTTTTCCCTTTGTGGGAGCCGTTCATGTCTGATGTGCAATTTAAGAAAATGCCGAACCACCCCCTAAGAAGACACACAATTAACAAGACCCTAACAGGTATTTCTTAACAGGAAAGTGGGACTTGTAGGGGGGAAAAAAGAACATAAAAAGGAAATGTCAGGGAGGGTCAGGTCAGGTGGGGTCAGGATATCAGAGGACTGGGGATCGGGCTGGTGAGAACAACCTGCTTTTGTCACCACTGGGCTCTCAGAAGCAAGTGCGCGGAGCGCGGACAGGGACTCAGGAGCTGGGAGTTTGGTCCCTTTGCCACCCCCCTTCACACACCCCCACCCCACCCCAGGGGTGACATAAGGCAAATTGCTCTCTGAACTTTAGAGTGCTCAACTATAAAATGGAACTAACAATACCTACTTGGAGGAACGCTGGGAAAATGTAATAAGATAACATATCTGCACAGGCTTAGGAAAACAATGAAGTACAAAGCAGACGTCAAACACCGTATTTTGGAAACTTAAATTGGGATCCAGAGCGCCTGGTCCCCATGTGGTTAGGCATTGTGTCCTCCCAGCATGCATCCACCTAACATCCTTCCTTTGTGCCATGCTCTTGCCCACCCAGGCGCTGGGTCCCCACAGAAGCCAGAAGAAAGCAGCGCCTTCACCCAGGAGGAGCGTCATTTCCTGGGCTCTGGGCACCATGGCCCCAACTCGTAAATTAACAAGTGAGGCTGTAAATTACGAGATAAATCTGGGCTGGGGTCGCCAGCAGAATAGATGAGAATCAACAGGAGAAATAAATCTACAGCAGCAGCTCCTTGAGTCCCAAGGAAGCCCTAGAAGCCTCAGGGACAGAGGGGTGGAGGGGTGGGGTCGGGTGGGTGACAACAGAAGGGGGAAAGACTTTCCGTTAGAGGAAAGAACACTCAGAAATGAAACCAGGAATCCCCAGCCTCACCACCATTTCCCCCAGAAAGAGTCCAGGATGAATCAAGTCCTCAGGCTTCTGCCAGCTGTGGGATTTCCTGACACTGTCTTAGTGAGCTGGGGCCTCCACTCGGCTGCCCATTATTCGTGATGACAAGAGCAAATATAGGCACTCTCAGAGAACTCAGGAGAGACTAAGTGGAATAAATGGCAGCGTTTAATCTTTAAAAAGAGCAACCGCCTTCCCTGGGCAGAGCCCCGCCCAGTGGGAGCTGTGGCCCCTCATAATTCAAGTCCACACTTAATTAAAAAGGGGAGCATCCTGGACTCTGCCCAACTGGCACTGATTCCATTCTAATCCTTCAGGCTGCTGACATTTGTCCGTTTGTCTCTCTTTGACAGAAAGGGAAAAAATTCAAAAGGAAAAATAAGATGTTATATGCCACAGCTTTCAGCGAGGTCCTGTCCTTGAGCTGGGGTGCTTCGTCTCAAAACAGAGGGTTGAAGTCTAAATGAACAGGCGAAGAGACAGAACAGGACAAGGAAGGCTCTGCATTTGGGGGGAGCCCTGAGCGGCTGCAGGCAGCAAATAGGACAAGCTGAAGTTACCAGCACCTTCTAAAAAGAATTACTTTCCTTGGGCTGCCCATGGTCTCTCTTTGGCCTCCCAGACAGATTCTTTTCCCAGCCTTAGGCTCAACCCCTCCTCCTGGACAATGTTCCAGATGAAAGGAGGGCGCATTTATTCAGGCCTGTTTAGAATATTAAAATGCTCTTCACTGGGTTCTGACAAGTTCCTATTACAGTTCCCCAAAAGGTGACTCCCCAGGAGGAATTCCAAAATCATCCCCTCCCGGGATTGGCTTGGTCCCACAGAGGTCACTGTGTCCAGCCCGCTGCTCCTGAGAATTTCCTAGCTGTCACGCCCAGATGAGGGTCTCTGGGGAACCAGAAGCTCCCACCTCAGCTCCTCCTGACTGCCGGCTCTACCCACAGTAGGAGAGCCCGAGGGGGTGGGGCTGGGGTGACCCTCTCCTCCTTGTTCTCCCAAGGTTTTTGAGGACATCCCAACCCTACCACACTCAGGGGAAAGAGAGGCTCGGTCCCCACCCAAGCCCTCATTTTTAGGACTTTTCTAATGAGACAGCTCTCCTCCACCGGAGCACCTCTGGAGTTGAGCAAGACACCAGCTTTACCTGTACCTTCCGTCTGCAGCCCCAGCTGCTCCCAGCCAGCTTGCTGGAGCTCCTGGAGGGCTTCCTTTTCTGTGGGATCTCAAGAGAGGTCTTGGGCTAAGTGGAAGGCAGAGAGGAACAAGGGAAGCAGTTGCTCTGCCCTCTTCCAACCACATTCTCCAAAAGTGGTGCCTTTCCAACCATTTTTGTTAAAGATTTTATTTTTCCTTTTTTCTCCCCAAAGCCCCCTGGTACATAGTTGTGTATTGGGTCCTTCTAGTTGTGGCATGTGGGACGCCGCCCCAGTATGGCCCGACAAGCAGTGCTGTGTCTGCGCCCAAGATCTGAACCAGCGAAACCCTGGGCCGCCGAAGTGGAGCACACGAGCCCAACCGCTCGGCCACGGGGCCAGCCCCTTTCCAACCATTTTTAAGGTAAGATCTATTGACAAGATTTATGATCTTGTAAAGCCATCCATGAAAAAAGACATTAGCACAGTGGTTCTTAACCCAGGGAGGGGGCTTCACACATCTGCTCTGTGATGACCTTGATAAAAGCTATGGACCCTCTCCTCAGCAAAATGCACACACACACGCACACACCAGTGCAGGCAGTGGGTCTCAGGGGCTTGCACACCCATGGACCCCAGGTTCAGAACCCCTGCTGTTTAGAGGAAGCAGTGTGAAAGTGGGGCTGTGAGACACGGACAAAAGGAAATCCAAGCGTGGCACTTCTGTTTTGGTGGTCCTGACCCACCAGCCCATGGGGAAGACCCATGTTCCCCGACCCCTAGTGCCTGACCCTGCTCTCTGGTTCATTCCCCCTGGTGACAGCTCCAGTCTGGGAGACAGTAAAGGGACATAAGATACCACTTAACCCTGTTATTTCATCTCTCTGTCCTTCCGAGCTGTCTCCCTAGGGTGCCCTCTGAGTTCCCCCCTTTAAGCCTCTGAGACTCTCAGCTCTTCCAGAGTCAAGGATGAGTCAAAGGAAGCCGGGCCCTTGAAGACATTTCTGTCTTCCCCTCACAGTCCGGCTGCACAGGTCACCCAGCCCCCCACCACTACACTCTCTGGAGGCCGCTGGAAAGAGCCAGCATCTCTGACGGCTCCTGGGCCTCTTGGTCTGCTCCAGGTGCGTCAAATAGCTTCCTCTCCCTTCTCATCCCAGTGCTCCAACCTTCCAGCTCTCTGAGCAAGCCCCAGGCTGCCTTTGAATGAATATTTGCATACCTAAAATCCACATTTACATTTTATAACTTAGACTCCTGGGAAACAGGTCAGAGTCCAGCCCCAATAGACTAGAGGAAAGGAAGTATTTACCTGTGCGACCCCTACCAAAGATGTGTTGAGGGGTGAAGGAGTATGTTGTGTGTGCTCTCCATGAAGCTGTGTGTCCAGGAGGGGACTGTGAGCGCCCTTAATCTGGTGTACCTATGTGTACTCTCGGGCTCAGGCTTGTCCCCCATCTGCCCTGTTGTATGTTCCCTCAAAGGGTAGTGTTTGTGCCTATGAGTCCATTTGGGGTGTCCTCAGTCTTTTGAGTGGACCCTTGGGGTAGATGTGTGTCTTTGAGGTCTCGGTTTCCTCATTTGTAAAGTGAGGACGCCGCCTCACAGGACTGCTGTGAAGGCCGCATGAGTTAACGCAGGTCAGGCACTGGCAGCAGCGTGTGGCAAGTGCACGCGCTCACTAAGTGATGGTTATTGTCATGTGATTTCCACAGAAACCTCCAGCCCCTCCTCTCCTCTCCCCAACTACCTGGGGCCCTGGAAGAGGCTCGAATGTTCCCCCCAGAGATGTTACTGCGCTGAGCCTGCAGGTTGATTAGAGGCCAGGTAACAGCAGTGTCGGCAGCTGAAGTATCTTCTCTCACTCAGCCTGCATGCTGAGCCGTAGCTGGAGGAGGAGGGCTCCCCAGCCACGACCCTGGATGGGGAATGGGGAGGAGTGCTTACTCTCTAGGGAGCCAAGGGCCCTTCCAGAGAAATGAAAGAACTCAGAACCAGTAGGGCACCCCGAGAGAGCCACAACTGGAGTGCTCACTCGGGACCCACCGGACTCTTCTTCATTGTCAGGGAGACCACATCACAGCTGCCTTCCCTGGAAGAACCTCTGTCCTCCTCCCCGACTTCTCTTGGCCCTGAGACACAAGCTCCTCCCTAAATTGCTTCCATCCAGCCCTAAGCTGGGATTTGCTTGGGCTTGTCTCGCCTTCCATGGGCAGGGTTCCTGCTAAGCTCGATTAGTTTGGTCTTTATTGTACCTATTCACTGAACAAGTATTTTGCAGGATACTCACAAGATTGAAGCAGGCTGGAAGAGGACTTACAGAAGCAAATGAGACCTCCTCCGGGCCCTGGAGAGCTCTCTGTACATAGGGATGATTATACCATGAGGCAGAATTGAAGACATATGCACCAGAGATATAGGCAAGAATGTTGTGGGGCCGTTAAGGAACTGATTCAGGCTGTCTGGAAGGCTTCCAGGAGGAGATGGGCATTAAATACGAGACTTAAAGACTATTTCAGCAGAGAGGAAAGGGAAATTTATTTTCATTTACCCAAGATGATCGCATGGAATGAGCCCTAAACAGGTGTTCTAGTCCCAGTTCTGATTGACCAGCTGAAAGAACTTACGGGTATCATCTTCTCTGAACCCCTGCTGCCTCATCTGTAGAGTGATTTTGAAAGCAGCCCCTACTGGCCTGGGGTTTGTCCAGTCTCTTGTATTTATCACAAACAGGAAGCAAAATCAGGCTGTCCTCAAAGATCGCATAGACTGTAGACCCAGAGAATTGTCTCAGAAAAAAGGCCTGGGGGATTTTATGTCCTGTGTGTCCCCATGGCTGCAGCCGAAGCAGACCAGCTCCCGTCAAGTGCTTGTCTTAGCCACAGCTGCCTGCCTGGCACCCAGCATTGTATCTGGCACAATAAATGTTTATTGAATAAAGTGAACGAATGAGGTGACAGAGACTATGACAGCTTTTTGGCTAGAACTGAAACCAGTCCTGCCCCCAGATCATCAGATCCCTTGAAGGTTTTGCTCCCTAATACACTATATGTGCTCTCAGGATAAGAGGAAAGATGGCTGAGAGGGAGCTATGCTTTCAGAGGTCTACGCTGGGGCCTCTGGTTTCTGCTGCAATCAACAGAAAGTGGGTCACAGAACAGCTCTACAGAGCACAGACCCTTGAGGAAAAGCCTTGATTCCGTGCCAACTTACATCTATTGTGTACCTACTGTGTATCAATTGTCACACAGCTTTAATTCATTTAATTGTGGCCTCAAAAGGCTGTACAGGAGAATGCGGAGGGTTGGGGGCTGTAAGCCTCACCGTGCTGACTGTGACCTCAGCAGAGTCACCGCCCCTCTCTGAGTTTTCATTTTCGATCTCTGTAAAATGGAAACAATAGAACCACTTCGCCAGGTTATGGGAATGAAATGAGCACGTGGAAGCAGAGCGCTTCATAAATGCTAGTTATAATTGTTCCTCTGGGCACCCAAGTCCGCTCGCCTTCCCCCAGGGCGCACACACAGACATGTTCACACTCCCATGTACGAGCAGAAGCAGAGACGTGTGCAGACGCCAGCTGGAGGAGCTCGCCGAGCCTCAGACCCCGGGCCACCTCCAAGCCCCGCAGAGAAGCCGTCGGGTCCCCGGCTTCGCTCCTTTTCTCTCAGCTCTTATGAATGAACTCCGGCCGCGAGTTTATTTTTTTATGAATGGGAGCGCAGACCGTGAATGAAGCCGGGAGCCAGCCCCTGCGTTCTGATTGGCCCTCGTGGCTGGGAAACTCCGCCCCCCGGCTCAGCCGGGCGAGTCTCCGGATTGGCGGGCGTGCCGGCCCTGGGGTTTCATTCACAAAAGTCAATGAAACAAAGGGAAAGGGATGGGAGGGAGAGAGAGCCGAGGCCGAGGCTAAGGAAATGCACCAATCAGCGGCTCCCCCGGGCTCACAACTGTCGGCGACGCCGGGAAAACAAGCCGGTGAGCGGGGAACCCGGGGCCGGGGCCGCCTCTCTCCACCCTAGCCCCGCGGTCCTCGGTGCGGCCCCGGAGTATGCTCGGGAGCCCCCGCGACTCCAGCACAGACGCCCCGGCCTCAGGTGAGGCTGCGGGAGGGGGAGGGAGGGAGAGTGTCCGTGATTCCCCTCACGCCCCCAACAAACACCACACTCTCACCGCCGCCTCCGCAGATTCCAGGGTGGGGGTGGGAGGCGCTGGGATTCAGGGTTGGAGGGGGCGCAGGATTGTGGGCGTGCGAATGGTGCGCGCCTCGCCTGCTCCTCCGCGCGCGAGCACGCGAGCGCGCTCGCGCATGCACACACACACACACACACACACACACACACACACACACACACACGTCTTATGTAACCGAGCCTGGTCATAGCAGGGCTGCAGAAAGCAGCCGAAACGGCAAGTCCGGTTCCCAGAAGCAGGTGGGACCTCCTTTGGCGGGAGGGGAGTGGCGGCGGCGCTCAGCTCCGCAGGCGGAAATCTCCCCATCGCCGAGTGAGTCGGAGAAGTTTTGCCGTCGGACCCATTGCCTCTGGACTGCCCTCTCCCTGCCGCCCTTACCCGCCCCCACCCCGCTGCCTTCCCAAGACAGTCTGCGAACGCAGCCCCACCCCCCCCCCACCCCCAGGTCTCTGCCCCCGCGCGGGGCCCGGGCCGTGCGGCCGGAGGGAGCGGCCGGATGGAGCGGAGGATGAAAGGCGGATACTTGGACCAGCAAGTGCCCTACACCTTCTGCAGCGTGAGCGGCGCGCCGGCCTCCACGCCCGCCCCCGCCCTCATCCCGCTCCTCCCCGCCCCACAGCCCCGTACCCGCGGCCCCAGAGGGGTCCAGAGCTGCCCGGCCCCTGAGTCACCCCGGGACCCCAGCCCCGCCCCCCGGACCTGGCGGCCTCAGGGTGACTCGGGGGCATTCTTCCCCTGCCCGGCAGAAATCGTCCGGAAATGGGAGCTTGCGCGAAGCGCTGATGGTCCCGCAGGGGAAGCTCATGGACCCAGGCTCCCTGCCACCCCCCGACTCTGAAGGTAAAGAGCCGGAGAGACAAACTGCGACCCTCCTCCCCACCACGCACAACCCGAGAGCCGATCCTGGAGCCCTCACCCTTTCCCAAAATGGCTTGCCCTCCAAGGGACTCCGATCATTCTCCGCGCCTAACCCCCAAGGCGGGGGTCACCGGGCTCACTAGGGCTCCCTCTCTCTCACCATCACCTCCACCTCACCTTCTCCAATTCCATTATTCACCCCTCAGATCTCTTCCAGAATCTAAGTCACTTCCAGGAGACGTGGCTCACTGAAGGTGAGTAGTTTTGTGACCGTTTCTCCTATCGGGATGGGGGTGCTCTCTGACCCGGTGTTACAACTTAGCCCACTTCCTCTCTCCCTGGCCTCTAGGAGCTCTCCAAGGCCCCCTCCCTAAGTCCTCTGCCTCTCGGCTCTCCCCAGCGCCCAGAGTGGACACTTATATTGATATTTATTTTCTCTGCCCTGAGCTAGGCTGGTGTGACTAGGCCTGGGGATGAATCAGACCATTGTGTGGGGTATTTGCTTATTTGAATGGAACTTGGCCCCAGGCCCGTTTTCCTGGTTGAAATTTTCACTTGCAAAGTTTGTTTGGCAGCGGTGCGGAGGTGTGTGTTGGGGTCTGGGGGGGGGAGTTGAGGGACAGGAGGATGAGGAGAAGGAGCAGTTAATTTGTTACCTATCTTACAGAGTTGCCAAAACATTGGTTTTTTCTCCCTTGGTTTCTCTTCTTTCCAACTCCCAGCACCAAACAATTTACTGTCTGAGCCAAAAGAACAATAAAAGTTTAAATAATTTCCTTTTGCAACACTTTGGCAAAGAGGGCCCAGGGCTTCCCCCCCAAGTAGCCTTGATTGTAGTTCTGACGGCAACTGGTCCTCCCTCCTTCTTTCCTCCTGAATTCCTCGGCCCCGGGCAAATTCCTCCTCCTGGGTGCTGGGAGGTTAGCTGCAAGCTGGCTGGGGTGGGGTGGGGTTAGTAGCTGGACCTTGGCTGGCTGGGGAGTGTGTTCTGGGCATCTCCTGGTGGGATTCATTGCCTGTTTTGGTGGGGCCTGAGGGTGTCGCTGGCGGGGCTGCAGGTAGGAGGCCAATGGTGTTTAGACAGTCTCTGAGAGGGAAGGGTTAACACCCCCATCTTACAGACCCTTTATTTATTTTAACACTCTGAAAACCAAGAAACCACAATATTAGGAACACCTTTCTGAGGGCTTTTTCTCTTCCTTAGGATCTCCCCATCCCTCCACCTGGGTATCTTTGGTGATTTTTTTAAGCTCAAACCCAGCTCCTCTGGAACCCTCTATAAAAGCTTGGGGTAGAAGGGAAACACCCCTGACTAGGTCCTTGGAGTGGAACTAGGTCCATCTTGACCACTGTGGTATCCCAAAAATATGTATGTTAACAGGACGACTATGTAGCATAGAGCAGGCACTTGAGACATTTTGTGGAATTCATGGCTGGACAGCTGCATGGGCGCTGGAGAGGTCTCGGGGTTCTGGGTATTTTGCACATCTTCCCCAACTCTGCAAGCCCTGCGTGCCCAGCTCTGAGTTACAAGCAGAGCTATGCCCAGTCTGCCCATCCTCCTCCTGAGGTTCCGGAGCTGGGCTGGAGCTGAAGAACGCAGAGGTGTCAGTTTCCAGGGTCTCTCAAAGACTTCCTTTCCCAACGCCTGATTTCCTTCTGGCTCTCGCCAAGCTCCTTGTCTGTCAGCTGAGGGTCCCTGCGCTCCCGACATCGGGCAGTTCGTGGGGCTGTGATCTAGGGGTAGGCTCAGAGGCTGGCGTTTTGGCAGCAGCTGGTCCATTTGTGCCTGGGTTTGGAATGGGAAGGGGAGGAAAACGTTCTCCTCTCTCAACCTTGGAAGCCCCACCCCTTGGCAGTGGGGGGCTAGAGATTGTATGTGTGTCTATCTGCATGTGTCGGTGTGACAGTGAGAGAGTGTGTGTGTGTGTGTGTATGTGTTTCATGCTGCTGCCCTGGGAGCCCCTGTACATTTAAATCCAGTGGGTGGGGAGGTGGGGGTGGGGATCGCAAGGCAGAGGGGGGTGCCTGGGATCTCCTTGGTTCCCTCTCCTTCCTTCTGAGGGAGCAGCTCAGGTTCCCGGCTGGCGATGGATGGCCAGGCCTGAGGGGGGGATGCTGAGGCCGCTCGCTCCTTCTCACTCTCTCTGCGGAGACAGATGCAGCTGCCGGGGCCCTGTCCCCCTGCACCATCCCAGCACCACCCCAGCCTCCTCTCCTGCCTCTTCCCACCAGGTCAGTGACCCCTGCAGCCTAGGGGGAGCTTTGGGGTGGCAGGGAGGGACTAGCTCCTTTGGAAACTTGCCAGTGGTGGGGTGCGTCAGTCGGAATGGGGGTCGGAGCCCAACCTCCTCCCTCAGCTTGATTTCTTCCTAAAGCCCCAATTTGGAGAGAAGCAGCGGATCCTTGTAGTGTGGGTGGGGCTGTGAAGAATTCGGGGGATGCCCAAGTTGGATCCGGGCAGATGTGGTTGCCGTTGTGGGTTCAGAGTCCGGTGTCCTGGGCATCACTGGGGGTGAGTGTGAGTGGTGCTGTGTAAAGGCAACTTAGACATCTTTGGGGTTGGGGTTTTTCTAGACAGAGTTGGGGGGATGAAGTGAGGCCGAGAGAGCATGTCTGATTTGGGGGTGCCCGGGATCCGTTGAGTTACTGAACAGAGGATCAGGCTACGGGAGGGAAACCCAGGTTCAGGCAGACAGAACCCATGCTGTGCCTGCTTTTGGTAAAAGATGTGCTGCTTCTGGGCGCGGGTTCTTTTCCCGGCTTGCTGGGAGCCCCCAGGAACGTTCGGGGACAATGACTTTGGTCTATTTTGTAGAAAGGAACATTGACTCTGCGCCATGTATGTCCTTTGTGTGAGGCTGGAGTCCATAACCTGGGGTCTGTGGATTGCTAGCAGCTCTAGATAGGTTGCAGGGGTCCCTGAGTCCTCTGATATCGTGTATAAAATTGTTGGGGGTGCACCATCCACAAAGGAATACAGATTTTTCTAGGAGGAGAATGATCCATAGCTTTTATGAGATTCTCAAAGGGGTGTGTCTGTGCTCCCCTTTTCATAAGAATCACTGCTCCCAAATCCCCATCCAAGGTTTCCAGTCCCCTTGCCCTTTGATTTTCCCCCATGATATTTATAAGTCCGAAAAGGGACCCCGTGTGTGAAGGGTGTGCATGGAGGCTGTGTTTCACTCGTGTGCTGCCGTGAAATTAAAAGCAATTAACGTGTGTGTGAATTCATGTGTATGCACACTGGTGCCTCAGCACATCTGTGGGAAGGGATGAGGTTAATTCCCTCCCCCAGTCTTTCTTAGCTACAATGCCTCCTTCTACATCTTTCTGTCTCCTCCCCTTCCAGAAGGCTCTTGGGGACGAATGTCCCCTCCATAGATAGAGAACTGGTTCCTTCCAGTACAGAGGCTGCCAGGGTGGGGGCTGGGTAAGGGTGAGCGCTGAGCCCAGTGGTGACACAATGGAGCAGAAGCTCCGGAGAATGCCTTCCCTCTCTCCCTATCTCCACTAGGACTTTTTAAGAGGCCCCTTACCCTGTGATTGGATCCTAGGAAGGGGACAAGGCGATGGGGCATATATGGTGTAGGTGGGCGGCTAACCTGAGGTGGGCCTAGCTGCTTGGCTGTTTGAACCTCCCAGTTCTCCTGGAGCCCAGCTTGGAGGGCCCCCAAGTCCCTCCTCTTCTGCTGACTCCCCTGTTGGAGGGATGTTCCTTAAAATTCTCTCTCTCTAGGGATTATGCTGGTTTGGCACTTTTCCCATCCCCTCCTTAATCATCCGCCATGTCCCCAGGGAGATAAACTTCACCTTACTGCCAGGATAGATTTGGGGGCAGACCCTGACACACTGGCTTGGCAGCCAAAACTCAGCCAAGTCAACAAACAAATAGAGTGGCGTACACTCAAGACCAAACTTGGTAATTAGAAATTCTCCTGCTCTCCAGGAACACAAGGCTCAGTGTCACTGTTCCTATTTCTATCCTTTCTGACAGTCTCTGAGCGACTGAGGCGTTGTCCTGCCCTTTTGGGAGAAGCCAGTGTTCTGGGGAGGGGCCAAGCAGGACTCAGATTCACACCATAGCCCATTTTTGCTTTTGCTGATCTCTCTTGGCCCTAGGAACAGGATGGCACCACCTCTTTTGGGGCGTGATCTGTGTGCTGGGGGTGGCCACCCCTGGGACTGCTGGGGAGGAAGGGTTCTGGTCAAACCTTCAGGCCTGAGGCGGGAGGAAAGGCAAGAGGACCCCTAGGGCTCTCCAGCATCATGTGAACTGGCCTGTGACGCCAGCAGGAGATGCCCCCAGCCCATTACCTCAGTGAAAACTGGTGATTAATGAAGCCCCAGAGGGGGCCCAGCCTGCGTCACCCTCCCCCGTGTTCTGCACCCCTCTACCCTCGGGACCTTCCGTGCCTAGGCAGCAGGGAGGGAAATGTTGTTCATCCTGTTCCCGCCACCCTCATCCTGCCACCTTTGGGGGTGTCACCTGTGGTGTGGCCAGAAACCACACCAGCATGAGCCTGGGGCTTGGCCCCTGGGCAGCTGAGCAGGTTTTGCTTCCTTCTCTTTATCCAGTGTTTCCCAAACCCGCCTATTCCTAAGCACCACTAGAGGCACTGGTTAAAAATACAGACTCCTGGGCCCCACCCAAGGCCTATGGAATGGGACTCTCAGGGGAGGGGGCTGGGTACTTTTCACAATGCCCCAGAGGAATGGCTGCCTTTGTCCCTTGTGCTCCTGAAAAGATGTGTGCTGCCTGTGTGTGTGTTTGTTTTTGCCAAGGGATTTCAGGTCCTACTGATTTATTTGATCACTTTAGGATTGTTTTATGCTGACTTTTCATAAGTTCTTTAGCTGCTGGGGCTCCTGATTCTTAAAACCCTTCAGCCCAATCCTCTGTCAAGAATCATCTATCTGTAAACATCTATTTAAAAGCACTTGGCACCTCTGATATTTAAAGCAAGTTGAAAGCAATTGATCACAGTCAAAAGTGTCCCTTGTGAGGCGTGCCTTCTCCAGAGGCCCTGCCTCTGATGGTACCTGGCTCCAGGAGGGGGGCACTGGTGGGGGAGGTGGGGGAGCTGGTTGGTGAGGATCTCTTCAGTTCTTGCTCCCAGACCCACAATGCTGGCTCCCACCAGCCTGAGGACAGGGGTCTTTGTATGTTTATTCACATAGTCAACAAATAATGCATCAAGTGTCTGAGCCAGACCCTCTTCTGGGTACTGGGAGATCAGATGAACAAAACAGATAAAACCTCTGCCCTCAAGGAGCTCAACTTCCTGGTCCAGAAGATGGACAAAAACATGTAGACATAAATTCATAAGATAAGTTCAGGTAGCCACATGTGCTAGGGAAAAAATAAAACAGATGCCGTAGAGAGCCGGGAGGGACTGCTTTGTTTTGGGTGCTCAGAGGAGGCCTCCGAGGAGGTGACAAAGGGAGCTAAGACTTCAATGGCTGGAAAAAACAGGCAGGCAAGGATTGGGGGAAGAGGGATCAAGTCGATCGTGTTTGAGGATTCGAAAGGAGACCAGAGCTCTGGAAAATAAGGGGCAAGAAGAGGCAGGTCAGAGAGGTGAGCGTTTCCAGACCATGTGGGGCCTTGGAGGCCGAGGGGAAGAGTTTGGGGTTCATGCTGGAAGCAAGGGAGAGAAGCTATTCGATTTCTGTTGTACAAAGATCTCTCTGCCAGCTGTGTGGAGAACGACCGAGGGCAGGTGACCATGGAAGGAGGCAGTTCTGACAAGAGTCTGTGGCTGAAATCCAAGGCAGAAACTCTGGAGCCTCAGCCTGGGAGGGAAGCAGTAGAGATGGGTGTGCACCTGTATCGGCTAAGAGGAGCGGAGGTGTTCTCCAGCAGTCTCCTCGTATCCTTCCCGCTTACCAGCCCTCCTCCACTCTCTGGTCATTTCATCCATCAGTTTCCCCACTGTCCAATCTGACAGCAGTCTCCAGGGAAAAGAGACCCCTCTCCTGGGGTTCCTTCGCCTCACCTTAGAGCCATTCTCTTCCTGGACGATCAGGAAGTTCCTCTTGGTGTCTACCCTTGCCCTTCCTGCTGTGATCTCTTTATTCCCAAGAGAGGGGCAAAAGTGGGCAAAGGCTCTGGGGTCAGGGGAAGTACTCAGTCGTGTACTCACCTGAAGTTGGTATGGCCAGGATAAGAACTAGGAATCGAAGCCCGGATATCCAGGTTGAAGGTCACAGATGAGCTGATGTTCTATTTTAGTTTTGCTGCGTAATTCCCAAACCCCACTCCGCCCACACTGGCACCCTGGGAGTGCTCCTCAGACCTCCAAGCTTGGGAAGCCCTCCTCTCTCCTAGCTGCACATCAAAGGAATGAGGCATCTTGGCCTGCCACTGTCCCCAGCCTCCTCCTCTCCCATTGCCATACTTTTTTGCCATCCTCATTTAGCCTCTTTTTTTTTTTAAAGATTGGCACCTGAGATAACATCTGTTGCCAATCTTTTTTTTTCCTTCTCTCCCTTCTTCTTCTCTCCAAATCCCCCCAGTACATAGTTGTATATTCTAGTTGTAGGTCCTTCTGGTTGTGGCATGTGGGATGCCGCCTCAGCATGGCTTGATGAGCGGTGCCACGTCTGCTCCCAGGAGCCAAACCAGCGAAACCCTGGGCCACTGAGGCAGAGCACGCAAACTTAACCACTCGGGCACAGGGCCGGCCCCTAGCCTCTCTTGAACTACCCTCTTAACTCCATTCCGTCTCCTTTCCCAGGCTCTAGATTTCTAGATTTCACCTGGGAGTTGTATAAAATGCAGATTCCTGGGCCCAGGCCAGATGCAGAATCTCCCCCTGTGATTCTGAGTCCACAGGATCTCACTCCTCGTAATGCCTGCCCATCCTGGATGACTGCTGTGGCTTTGAGGGTGTTTTGCAAACTCTGAGGGGCAGGGCTGTCTTCCCTTCAGGAAAATGGAGAGAATAAAGACAAAGCATCTAGGAAAAGACTGGAATCTGCTCTGACAGGTTCTGGGAACTTGAGCCTTCCCTCCAGGGTCTTAATGGAGCCCAGAGATGGAGGGCACTAGGACCTGGGGTGGAGTTGCCTTCAGTCCTAGGAAGGCTGGTTTCCCCTCGGGCTGGTGCTAATCTGCAGGGCTGCAATACTGGTGTCTCCCAGGGGCTGCCACTGGGCTCCCACCCCAGACTTACCTCTGACCTCTCTCTCTCTCTCTGCAGCTCAGGTACCAGACAGTGATGAGCAGTTTGTTCCTGATTTCCATTCAGAAAACTGTGAGTAGAGGGCCCTGGGTAGAGGGAATGGGAAGTGGGGGAGGGTAGGAAATGAGTCATGGGGATGGAGAACCACCAAAGATCAACTTGTTCTCTCCTAAAGAAAAGAGTGAAGGCAGGGCTCCCCGTTATCGGGTTTGGACTCAAAGACCAAGGCAGTAACTGGAAGATGAAGACCTTGGTTCAAACTCCGTCCTACCTGTGTGACCTTGGAGCAGACACTTCATCTCTCTGTTCCTCCATTTCCTTATTTCTGAAACGAGAGGCTTGAAGCAGTTAGCAGAGTCCAGTTCTCCCATTCTAAATTACTTTCCTGCAACTGGGGGCAGTTTTGCCTCCCAGGAGACATGTGGCAATGTCTGTAGACATTTTTGTTTGTCACAACTGAGGGTGGGGTGCTACTCGCTTCTAGTGAGTAGAGGCCAGGGATGCTGCTAAACATCCTACAATGCTCAGGACAGCCCCGACAACAAAGAGTTATCTGGCCCAAATGTCAGTAGTGCTACTGTTGAGGAACTCTGCTTCAGTGTCAGAGACTTTGCTCTCAACAGTCTTCACCAATGAAATGAAACAGGACACAAACAATCGAAAACAGCCTATAACAGAACAGTTGATTGCAGGCATTTGACTCAACTACAGTCTGACAGAATCTCACACTCGCCCAACTTAGAACCAACTCTTTGCTGCTCAGCCTGGTGGCTGGAGTTTTGTGGACCCAGCAGGGGCCACAGGAAAGGCCAACGTTCTTTACAGATAATTAGGAGCATATGTATAATGTTAGTCAGCTGAAATGCAATTGGGCTAATGTACAGCCTTAACCAGAAAAAGAAAGATTCTTTATAGCCCCAAATAAGAAAATATTGCTCTCCCTTGGAATTTCCTAGGGCACTCAGGAAAACCACAGGCCCTAGCTTGGAGATTCTCTCTCCTACAAAGGTCTTTTTTGGGTTTGGGGTTGCATTAAATGTTGAACTTTAGACAGTTTCTTTGGTTAAAATTGGGCATTCATGGGACTGGCCCGGTGGCGCAACAGTTAAGTGCGCATGTTCTCCTTCCGCAGCCCGGGGTTCACTGGTTCAGATCCCGGGTGCGAACATGGCACCGCTTAGCAAGCCAGGCTGTGGTAGGCATCCCATATATAAAGTAGAGGAAATGGGCATGGAATATTAGCTCAGGGCCAGTCTTCCTCAGCAAAAAGAGGAGGATTGGCAGCAGTAACTCAGGGCTAATCTTCCCCCAAAAAAATGGACATTCACCTGACATAATGTAAATAGCCAAACTGCTCTTAAAAAGTGTCTGACTAAATTCTCTGAAAGCTGAGACCCAGAGAGGGGATGAGGCTGCACGGGTTACAGCTGGTCCTCCAAGAGCGGAAGGTGTCGGGACCTCTTCCTGCCACTTCTGTGACGCTCGCTCTCTGGCCTTGCTCTGCCTCCCCCTACCCCCGCAGTAGCTTTCCACAGCCCCACCACCAGGATCAAGAAGGAGCCCCAGAGTCCCCGCACAGACCCGGCCCTGTCCTGTAGCAGGAAGCCGCCACTCCCCTACCACCATGGCGAGCAGTGCCTTTATTCCAGGTGAGCCCCAGCCCGGTCCTGGCAAAGGGTAGGACGTCAGGAGGGTGTCAGGAGGAGGGAGGCACCATGAGCAGAGGTGGCAGTTGAGGTGCAAGTTAGACGACAGAGAGGATTTCCGAGCTGTAAGTGAGGAAAGGAGCGATACAGCTCAGGATTTCCTGTGAGTAGTCAGAATCAAAAACACAGCAGAGGGCTCAAAGGACGTGTGTAAGGCTGGGGCAGTCTGTTTCCACTGGAGAAGCCACTGTCTAACCCAGCCCAGTTGCTCTGGACTGGGGAGAGGCGTTCTCAAGATTACACCCAGCTTCAGGATTGATGAAAGGAGAAAAAGAGTTTGCTTGGGGCTGAGTCCAGCTTATGCATTCCTTTCCCGGCCCTCGACTCTTCCTTCTCCCCTAATCCCTGTGACCTCACTTCCCTGGGGATGAAGGGTTCAGAGATGCTCGCCCAGCTTCTCTGCCTCCTCACCCCTGTCTCCCCTCAACTCCAGTGCCTATGACCCCCCTAGACAAATCGCCATCAAGTCCCCCGCCCCCGGGGCCCCTGGACAGTCGCCCCTGCAGCCCTTTTCCCGGGCAGAACAACGGAGTTTCCTGAGATCCTCTGGCACCTCCCAGCCCCACCCTGGCCATGGGTACCTCGGGGAGCAGAGGTAAGGAGACCCACAGAACCTGTGGGCCCAGCGCCCACCGGTTTTTCCTCAATCCTGGAGTGTTCTCCATCTGCCCTTAAGAGAACTGGCGTAGGGGGAGGTAGGGAGGAAGGGATATTGACAGAGACCTCCATGCTAGAGCCCACTCTGCCAGCTCAGGGGGTGGCAGGCACAAAGCAGGGCTTAATTTAATAATTTCTTCTCTTCTCCATCCAACCACATGCAGCTCCGTCTTCCAGCAGCCCTTGGATATTTGCCACTCGTTCACATCTTCTCAGGGAGGGGGCCGGGAATCCCTCCCAGCCCCCTACCAACACCAGCTATCGGAGCCCTGTCCACCCTATCCCCCGCAGAGCTTCAAGCAGGAATACCTTGACCCGCTGTACGAACAGGCGGGCCAGCCGGCAGTGGGCCAGGGTGGGGTCAATGGTCACAGGTACCCAGGGGCGGGGGTGGTGATCAAACAGGAGCAGACGGACTTCGCCTACGACTCAGGTAAGAGATGCTCCCGGGAGTGGGTGGAGGAGTTTGGGTGGGATTGCCGGGTGGCATGGCATGTGACCAAACCCAGAATGTCTTCCCACAAGTTTTTTTACCTTCCCATCCGTTTACCAGTTCATATGTCCAAACCACTCGTTCACCTTTTTTTTCACAGATTCAAAACAAATGTCATTTTTCAATCGGTAAACTTATATTCAGAAAAAAAAGATAAGTTGGTTGTAGGTCCTTGCCCTCAGGTAGCTTGTGACTTAGCAGGAAAGTTAAGGCATTTCTATTTCTATTTAGCAAGTGTATGGGGTTTTAATTAACTACTGAGACCAAAGGACTGTGCCAGGAACATGAGGATGTGTCATTCATTCCTGTCTCCACAGAAAATCAAAAATACAGCAGGATTTGAATGAAGAGAAACATGAACTTGAAACTAGCCGGGCTCATAGTTCCCAATTGGAACACGGGGTTAATATGTGTTTCCACATCCTGTCAAGCCTCCAGGTTGAGGGATGGCGCACCATCCCAGCCAGACCTGGGTACCAGAAGTAGGGGCTTCTTTCAATTCTAGTTTCACCTGACTGTTGACAGCAATGAGATGCACTCAGCATATTTGTAAAGAGCTTTGGGTCAAAGCCTCAAGGTTTGAGGGAGGGCCATTCTCATTTAGGAAGTGCCCAGAAAACCTTGGCTTCTGTTACGTTGTTACCATCCCCAAACTTGAGTTTAACTGCAAACTTGCATGAGAAAAATAAATTCAGAGATTCGAGCTAGCTAGAGCTTTCGAATTTCCCTGTTCCTGGGACCCAGTCTTTCAGCGGCAGGGGGAGTGAATCACAAACCCCCAGACTGCCCGAGAGAGAACCAGAAGGGTGCGTCTCTCCTCAAACCCCAGGCAAAAGCCTCAGCCTGCCTGGCAGTGAGATGGAGGAAGGAGGAGGGAGACGCTCTTGCCGCTGACCTTCAAAGGATGTAGACCGGAGGGGATCCTGTTACATGCCCTTGAACTCCTGCCCCTCCCCCTTCAGCTTCCTCTGAATGGAGTCAGGAATTCCATTCACAAAATGGAGGCATGAATGAGCCCACCCTCCCCGCCTCCTCCCGGAGGTGTCGGGTTTCACCGTCTCCTCCTTCATCGGTGGGAGGGGCGGGGGTAGGGCGAGAAGGGGCTGGAACTTGAATGGGTGGCTTCACACGACCGCCTCCAGGTGGAGTGGGGAGGTTTCAATCCTATGGAATGGAATGTGCTTTACTGACAGACCTGAAAAAACCCGGCCCAGTGCTCACTGCCTCTTCCCCAGATAGAGACACACGCAGTCCCTCTCTCGGTCCCCTCACCAACCCCTCTCCTCCCTCTCCCCTCTCCCTCACGCACTGGGCTGGGAACCTGACCTGCTGACCGGACGTGCACCATTCCAAGGGAGTCTTAGGCATGGACACTGTACCCTTTCCCCGGAGGTTCATCCCCACCCCCCCTCCTCCCCCTAAACTCACAGGAAACAGCTGCTCCCTGGAATCTTGTGCCTTGTGGAAAGCGTTGCCCAGTCCCAGCTGCTGCCATCCGTGCCCTGGAGCTGAGGAGTTCAGGCCTGGCACTCCCTCAGGGCAAACTTCCCCTGGGATTTGGTGGTGGGCAGGCAGCTGGAAAGAGAACCAGCAGGCAGGCTGGCAGGAAGACGATCTTGAACGTGTGTGGGACTGCTGCCTCCACCCAACCCCAGCCACCTGTAACATCACTCTTTCTTCTTTCTCCCCTGGCAGACGTCCCTGGGTGTGCGTCAATGTACCTTCACACAGAGGGTTTCTCTGGGCCCTCTCCAGGTGATGGGACCATGGGTAAGGCAGCCCCCTTCTCCCTGCGAAGCCCTCCAAGTCGGAGGAGGGAGTCCTGGCCAGGAGTCTCTCTGGGGTCTCATCAGTGAACCCCCAGATCTGAGTGACCCCCAACTTCTTCCTCAAGGTTATGGCTATGAGAAACCTCTGCGACCATTCCCAGATGATGTCTGCATCGTCCCTGAGAAGTTTGAAGGTTGGAGAAGTGACTGTTCATGAGAGGGTTGGGGTCTTACCCATGTCCTCTGACTATGCCCACTCAGGAATCACACTGTTTCATGAGACAGGGCCTGGAGAGACTCCTGGGGGAAAAGGAGGGGGTTGCTGGGGGGACTAAAAGGCACAAGACCTACACCTCCTGTCCCCCGTGTTCCCCAGGAGACATCAAGCAGGAAGGGGTTGGAGCATTCCGGGAGGGACCGCCCTACCAGCGCCGGGGTGCCTTGCAGCTGTGGCAGTTTCTGGTGGCCCTGCTGGATGACCCAACAAATGCCCACTTCATTGCCTGGACCGGCCGGGGGATGGAGTTCAAACTAATTGAGCCTGAGGAGGTGGGCCTCTCAGATGTCCCTACCTCTCCCTCTAACAGCTTTGGGGCCCAGAGACGAGAACTGGGGAACTGGTGGCACGTACCTTGACCATCATCATTACCTAACCTGAATTCTTGCCAAACCTGGGTCTGTGGGCTGGTGCTTAGTTGCAGGGCCAGCTTAGCATTTTCCACCAAGAATCTCAAGTGCTCTTTCTGACCTGCCCCCCATTTTCCCTCTGCTGAGCTAGCACTGCCATCCCAAAATTCTGTCTCCTGTTCCCAGGTTGCCAGGCTCTGGGGCATCCAGAAGAACCGGCCAGCCATGAACTACGACAAACTGAGCCGCTCACTCCGATACTATTATGAGAAAGGCATCATGCAGAAGGTCAGGGGCTAAGGGTCCGGGGCAAGAGGCAGGGCAGCGGCTGTGGGACGGTGATGGGGGCAGGGGTCAGGAAAGCATTTCTCATCACGTTTGTAGGAGCAGATAATGAATCTGAGTCAGAGGAGACTAGAAGCTATGGACAATCCCAAGATTTCCCTCTCCCAAAAAAGTGCTAAACAGTAACTGAGAAGCCCAAAGCATAAAGAGCTTGAGATTAGAGGTGAACAAGAACTGTGAAGGGAATCGGCTTCTTAGAGCAACCAGCAGGGGAGAGAAATGTGCCCCATGCACCTGCCTGGACTTGGAGAAGTCTGCATTCCCCATCGCTACACTGACCTGGAGGCAGAGCCAGGCTGACCCGGCCCCTCTCTTCCCACAGGTGGCTGGCGAGCGTTACGTGTACAAGTTCGTGTGCGAGCCTGAGGCCCTCTTCTCTCTGGCCTTCCCGGACAATCAGCGTCCAGCTCTCAAGGCTGAGTTTGACCGGCCAGTCAGTGAGGAGGACACAGTCCCTTTGTCCCACTTGGACGAGAGCCCCGCCTACCTCCCAGAGCTGGCTGGCCCTGCCCAGCCCTTTGGCCCCAAGGGTGGCTACTCTTACTAGCCCCCAGCAGCTGCTCCCCTGCCACCGGTGGGTGCTGTCCTGTGTACATATAGATGAATTTGGTGTTGGGGAAACTCTCACTCTGAAACCCATAGGTGTCTCTGGGGCAGCTCCCCACTGGCCCCTCAGTTGTCCTGGCACAGACTCTGAGCTGCCCACCAGAGCGCATGGGAAGAAAAGGTGGAGTCCCGGAGACTCGTGGGGGTTTCGCCTCCGGTCTCCTCTTAGGTCCTACTTACAAGCCCAAGCTCCACTCCCTCTCCCCCATCACAGAGAACAAGTTTGTTCTGTTCTGGGGGACAGAGAAGGAGCTTCCCCACTTTATCCTGGCGGGGAGGGGTGCATTGAGCTCCCCAGATCTCCCACTACAGGGAGACAGAAGCCTGGATCCTGCACTCCGCTCCAAGCTGTGGCCCTGGAGGGTCCTGCTTGTCAGTTCTTGGTGCTCTGTGTTCCCAGAGGCAGGGGAAGCCTGGAGGAGGGAACCTGGGCTGGGGTGGGGGTTGCTGGGTGGAGGCGGGGAGGGCTGGGCTCCTGCTCCAAGGGCCCCTCGTCTCTCCTCTGTAGTTTCCTAGGCCCAGGCCTGGCATTTCACCTCCGCCTCCACGTCTGCCAGACCCTAATAAAGGCCCCTGCTTCTCCTGTTAGTGCTCCCGTGTACTCTTTGCCGCCATGAGAGAAGGACCTGGGGTTGGAAAGAGCTTGGCCTTGGGGCAGATGACTGGAGTTTTGGGGCCTGACTCTGACACTTAACTTCCCCTATGGGTTTGGGAAAAGACAGTTCACCTCTGACTTTTCCCCTGAAAAATGGGCTCAACAATGCCTGCTCTCTCCCAGTCCCGGGATTATTTTGTGACGATCACCAAATAATGGATGAAAGGTACTTTGTAATGTGGCCTGCTGCCCCTTGGCCACCTGCAGCATGGCTCCTGCAGACATCTCCCTGCTTGGGGGCGCAGGTAAGGCTCTGAGCTTCGAGGGCCTCCTGGGGCTTCCTCAGGCAGGGTTTGGCCTGTGGTTTCTATGATCATAGTTGCTCCCAAGACCATGCTACACATGTGTACCCCAACTGGTGTCCCCGCTCCTGCCATGGTTCCACGCTGCTGTTTTGCGGAAGTTTGGGATGGGTTTGTATGGAGAGGGTCTGGAGAATGGGAAAAGATGAAAGGCCCCCAGGAAGAGGGTGCAGGAAGAGGCTGGAGCAAGCCATGGCCAGTGAAGGAAGGACCCTAGATCTTCAGGGGTGAGGGGAGTGGGAAACAGCATAGATTCGCCTTGCCCAAATTTGGGGGAGGCCAGAACCCTGGGGCCGAGTTTCCTGAGGGGGTGGGGCAGAGGCATGGCTGATAAAGTGGCGACACCTGGAGAGGGAGTGTGTGACTGAGCAGATGTGACAGAGGGGTAGCTGAGGAGGTGGGAGGGGCGGAATGAGCCCTTGAAGAACAGCCACTGTGTAAACAGCTTCCGGGAGCCAGGCTCCGGTAAAATGGTGCTCTCTAGTTAAATCGGAACCGCGGCGGGGTTGAGGTGGGGCCGGCACGACCCTCATCAATGCCTGGAGGGCTTGGCCCTGCAGCCCAGGCCTGGTACTAACACCAAGACCGTGCAGCGCTCACAGGAACAGATGCCTCACAACCCACAAATCAAAAAGCAATATTCATTTTTTTCCTAGAAACAAAACATCAATGTACTGACTTCTACAAGCAAGGAACAGAAGATTTTAAAATAGAAGTTTAAAAAAACATGATTTAGGGGCCGGCCCCGTGGCCGAGTGGTTAAGTTCACGCGCTCGGCTTCGGCGGCCCAGGGTTTCTCCGGTTCAAGTCCTGGGCGCAGAGATGGCACCACTCATCAGGCCATGTTGAGGCGGCATCCTACATGCCACAACCAGAAGGACGCACAACTAAAATATAGAACTATGTACCGGGAGATTTGGGGAGATAAAGCAGAAAAAAAAAAGATTGGCAACAGTTGTTAGCTCAGGTGCCAATCTTTAAAAAAAAAAAATTTAATTCCACATGAAAGCCAGGCTATTACCGTGGGAAGAAGGTGTAAAAGTTGAGTGGAAACCCCGAGGGCCTGAGTACAAGCACACGAGAAAGCAGCCTTCTGGAAGAGGTCTCCACAGGCTGAGACGTGACCTTTGCCCTCTGAAAGCCACTCCTCACAGCTCTTTGTTCAAATCCTTAAACTTGGAGGGGCACTGCTCCCAGGAGAGAGCTACAGCAACCGCCAGAGCAAATTCTTTGGGCTGAAGGAGAAACAGCCCAAACCAAATAAACTCCAAACTGCATTAAGGTGGACCCTGGACCCAGGAGCCTGACCCAGCAGTAGAGCCTCCGCACGCCCCATGGGGATGGTTCCCCACACAAACAAGCACAGATCCAGCACATGGGCAGGGGCAGGAAACTCCCGAGCCAGGCTCCCAAAGAGGTAGGGTGAACAGTATACTTTAAGGGCCGAGAAGATTCCAGCTCCCTGCACGGGAGCCACATCCTCTCCTGAGCTGTCACTCAATCTCAGGAAATATTGGTTCAAGGAAGAGAAACAAGGGCCCCATTGTGTGGGAGCAGCAGGCCGGCCTCCTTCCGAATCTGGCTGGGAGCCCCGTTCTCCCTCTGAGCAGGCTCAACGATGCTGCCCACATGCCATTTCCTGATGGACAGTCAGAAGGTTAGACTCCAGCCACGCTGTCATAGCAGAGGTGACCCCAGCTCTCGAGGGAGATGTTCAAGGAACACACAAAGCTGGGGTCTTTTTTGCTCACCTAACCCAGAAGTTGACCAGCCCTGGTGTCAATCACCTTGGCCTGTTAAACATCCTCTTCTCAACCTCAGCTTAAATCCCAAACCTCCCTCCCTGGAGGTAATGATCTCAGCGGTGCCCATGCCGTCAGTGCTGGTCACTCAGCTGGGACAGGCAGGCTGCCAAGCCCAGCGTTTGTTCCTGAACTGGAGAGACCTGGGCTGGAATTAGGATTGGGGAGCTGGGCGCCAAGCCCGCTTTCCTTTGGGTTCCTCTGTCGGCCCCTGCACTGTCTCTCCCCAGGAGACCTTAGAGGTTAGCACACAAAGACCCCCCGCCATTAGTTACTGGCCTGGGCTTCCAGCGGTGCCCACTCAGCTCCACGATGGGGCAGGGACCTCAGTGAGCAGACTCCTGGCCTGCACTCCTCTCCACTGGCTTCTCTCTGAATTGTCTTCAGGGTGGTTTGTCTGCTGTCTAATGACAGCCTACCTTCCTTCACATCTGAGAATGGCACACGGTCTCTTAGTATCTGGAAAGTAATTCTATGGTAGTTCTAATATTTGTATCATTTTACTAGAATGGGGATGGGGAGGCAGCGCGGGCCAGAACATACGATGTGCCCCATCCTCCAGGGGCGTCCCCACATCCGGGCCAGAGGTTCCACAGCCTGGTCTGGCAGCATCTGCCTGATGTTCTGCCACATCAAGAGCCTCCTCAGAAACCGTGAGAGGGCAGTAGGAGGTGACCAGTCCCCAACCGAAGGCTAGGGGAAAACCTAAGCATGAGGCCCGGAGCACAGATGCTGGGCAGCACAAACCAGCTCCGAGAGGTGTCAGGTTGGTTTTCGGTTTGGGGTGGGGGAGGAGAGACTTTGACCATAAAAATCCTTTGTTAAAAGCCCATCAAGAACCTTAGGGGAAACAAATAAAAACAAAGTAAAAGCTGTGTCGTTATTTGCATGTTTCAAAAGGAAATAGGACACGTTGCTCATTGTGAGTGTGGTAGGCGGGAGAGGGAGCCAGGGAGAGCCTTCTGTATTCAGTATGTGGCATCTGTAACCACTCAGGCACCCAGACTGGAGCGCCTGTGCCGTGGATGTGGTTACTCACGGGGTGATCCGCCACAGAGCCAGGCTAGCACGGGTGTTGAGAGATAAGGCTGGAGGTCTGGGCTGTGCGTCACTTCCCAGCCCCGAGAGGCCCCGGGCTCTGGTTTCAGGGGACTCTCCACCATGTGCACCGAAGCCACAGATACTAAACCTCCTCACCCTGAGTCCAGGCCAATATCCTAACCTTTCAGCTAAAAGAAGCAGCCACGGAAAACCATTTTTGTTTCCTTAAGAAAATAAATATTTCCTGGAGGTTAAGTGAAAGTACAGGGGCTGGACAGGGGCAGGAAGTGGAGTCAACACTGTCAATGAGCTTCGAGGCTCCCTCCTCCAGAGACAACCAGCTGGAGCATCAAGGCCCTCACCAGGTAGGCGTCAGACGCTTGCGACTCCCCTTTCCCATCCTAGGGCGGCATGAGTTGGCTCTTTTTTGGAGATGACGCAGTGTGCACTGTGCTGGCTGGGAGCCCGAGCCGGCCCGGTGACTTGGAGTGGTGTGGACTGGAGGTTCTGGGTCAAACCAGGCCTAAATCCCTGTTTCTATTTTACCACCAGGGAAGAAATGAGAGTCAAGTTTAGAAAATGCCCAGTTAAGATATTCAGTCACTGGACAGCTGTATCCACAGGACCAGCTCTTCATCAGTAAGAGTGAGTCCAAGCCCTGAGCCACCACTGCAGGAGAGGTGAACAGGCGAGTCTTGCTTTTTCAGCGCCGCCGGAAGGCCCGGGATATTCTCCAGGCGTTGGGCTCCTCATAACGGTTGTACAAGGGTTCAAGGCGCTGCTGCTTTTTCTGCTTGCTTAGCTTGGTCGGGTCGGAGACCTTGAAAAAGGCGGGAGCAAACTCCACGAGCCAGCGGGGGTCGATGGTGGTGACCTCGCGCATGTACTCCTTCGTGGTCAGCACCAGCTCGTGGTACACCACCCTGAGGGGGACAGAGACAGGGCTCAAGCCTCGGGTACAGGCTCCACTCCAGTCACCCTGGGCCCTGGCAGGCCTCAGGTCAGCTTGCATTTTACCCTCTTCTCTCTCCTGCCTGACCCTCAGGCAATGACAGTCTGTTTACGACAGCCAAACCCCAGGACTGAGGAGCCTGCACACCTCTAACCACAAGAAAGCTGTCAGGATAATGTATTCCAGTCCTGGCTCTGGCTCTAACTAGTTAAGTGACATGGAGCCAATCACATCCCTTCTCTGGGCCTCAGTTTCCTGCTCTGTGAAATGGGAGGGTGGTTTTTCAGGCTGTCTCCACAGAACTCTAGGGCCCTGAAAAGGAGCCTCAGGGGTTGGCACGAGGGGATGGAGGCAGCCAAGGCTCTACATCTCCAACCCTTCTTCTACCATGGTGCCACAGCGCTTTTAAATCGGTTTTATATTAGGGTGAGTAAGATCTCAGTTTTTTAAAAACACTACTTGAAAAAAAATTTTTTAAACCACCCCATAGATGATCTCTAACATCTTTCTTAGCTCTCACCCCTATAATTTTATTTCTCTCAAAAGGACCTGATATTATGCCAAATTCAGGCTTCTGCTGCTCTAGAAACGTAAGCAACGTTAGAATAAGAAGTGCTATGCGGGGGGTGAAGACACAAAGTGCCAGTAGATTTACAGGTTCTCTCTTCCCAGAAGCCCCCAGACCCAGGGCCTGCCCACCTACCATTCCGGCTGCCTGTTGAAGAGCGCGCTGGAAGGATGGATGTAGACCACCTGCTGGTCTATCAGTGTCCGGTAGCCCTCCTGCGGGTCTTTCTTGGCAGCATTTCGGAAGAATCCACTGCAGATGGCCTTCTGCACTCGGACTGTGGACTTTCCACAGGAGACCACATCCAGCTTGTGTCTATCAGGAGAAGAAATCAAGAGAGGACAAAGATGTGAGACTACTCTGCTTTCAGAGGTTCGATCTTCCAGAATGATAGCACCCAAAACCCCCATTTTGGGTCCCCAGAGGGGCCCCAGGACCCTCCTTCGAGTCCTAAGTGTTCTACAGGGGCAGCTCTACAGAGTGGGCAAGACGGACGCAGTGAGAGCCAGGGACTTAATTCAACTCAACTAATAATGTTCCAGACAATTGTAAACAAAGCATTTTTCAACAACAAATAAATCATCCTCCTCTTAGGAACTTTCTGGAATGATTCCCAGCAGCACACTTGCCTGGGGAAGAGTATAACAAAGATGGAAAAGCTGGAGGAAAAGGGTTATGTGAGGAGCCTTTAGCTTCCCAGGTACATACAGAGACGAAGAGACGTGACAGTCAAGGAGGTTCAACTCAAACATGGGGAAAAGTCACCAGCTGTTACCTGTCCATTATGCCTAACATCTGCTTGCGAATGTCCTGGGCCCGGCGCAGGGAACGAGCCTGGATAAAGTTCTCATAGCACCATGGGTTGGAGAACTTGTTGTTCTTCCAGGAATTGTACACGGCCAGCAGGGTGAGGTGGTCCCCTTCGGTCTGGTGGAATTTGGCCTTCTTCTGATCTGCAAGGGCTTGTTTATCCTGCCAAGCGGTGGGACAGAGGATCATTTTCCGCCCAACAGCTACTAAGTGAACATCCAGCAGTTCCAGGGAGCCCTACATGGCCCTGTCAAGCGTCCACATTAAGCACTGCAGGGCCATAGGCTGATTTCACCCAACTTCACCGCACCCCTATCTGAACGTGGGTCTGAACTCCTTACCTTGGGCCTGTAGAAGACATTCTGCACAGACAGCATGGACACGATGGTCAGCATTTCCTCACTGCAGCCCAGATGCACAGACATGATCAGCATCTTGCACAGCATTGGCTCCAGGGGGAATTCTGCCATCTAGAGGGAGAAGAAGAAACTACAATTGCTTCCCTGGGGAAGACCCATCTGGACTTGCCAGTGTGAGACACTGGTGAGAGCAGGCAACAGACCACAGGAGGTTTACCCAAGCATGACGACGTGGGATGCCTGGCTCTATCAGAAGAATGCTGTTGTTTTTTATTTCCCAAATAAATCTCAACACAATGTATGCAACCAAGAACATAACTACTGTTGGGATAGGTGGGAATTCTGCAGATATCTTTTAAAATTAAGGCTAGACTGAATAATAAATGCTGAGGTAAAATGACAGTGGACAGAACTCTTTTTTCTATAAAAAGAAACTGTTTTAAGTGATAGTGGAAAATCCAGGTTAAAAACAGGCATCTAGAATTCAACTCAAAGCCTCTCGAGAGCCTCAGAGCTTGATTTTGCAATCAAGAGAACACAGAACAGAGTATGGAAGACTAGCCGGGGCAGCATCTCAAAAGCATTGGAAGTTAAGCCCATCCCCTACCCTGCGGCCCAGGCGAGTAAGCAGGCCCTCGTCGTCCAGGGCCCCCAGCGTGTACAGCTGCTCCATGGCTGTGATCAAGGTTTCCATTGGTGGGGCATCCATGAAGTCAAAGGACAGCAGGTCATTGATGCCCATGGCCTACAACAGAAAGGAAGACAGTATGTGATGGAAGGGCCAGCCTCACCAGTGTTAACATAGAGACTCCTTGTCAGTTTCTGGTTTTTTTTTTACTGGGAAAGATTCACCCCGAGCTAACATCTGTTGCCAATCTTCCTCTTTTTTTCCACCCCAAACGCCCAGTACACAGTTGTATATTCTAGTTTAAGTCCTTCTGGCTCTTCCATGTGAGCTGCCACCACAGCATGGCCACTGACAGATGAGTGGTGTGGTTTCACACCCAGGAACGGAACCTGGGCCGCTGAAGTGGAGCATGCCATCAGGACTGGTTCTATTTGTGACTTTGTCTCTTGTTTCCTCAACTGCAATTAGGAAGCGACAAGAAAGATTACCAGTAACCTCCAGGGCTGGACCACACAAAACTCAGACTAGTAGAAAGCATATACTTTCTCAGGAAACTTTCAAAGACACTCCCTCAAAATGACAGTACAGGGGCCAGCCCCATGGCTGAGTAGTTAAGTTCATGCACTCCACTTTGGCAGCCCAGGGTTTCACCAGTTCGGATCCTAGGCATGTACCTAGCACACTCATCAAGCCATGCTGAGGTGGCGTCCCACATGCCACAACTAGGAAGACCCACAACTAAAATATACAAATATGTACTGGGGGACTTTGGAGAGAAGAAGGGAAAAAAAAAACAACAGTGCATACAACGCAACAAAAAGACAATTAAAAAATGGGCAAAGAACTTGAGTAGACATTTCTCCAAAAAAAGATATAAAAATGTTCAAGAAGCACATGAAAAGATACTTAACACAGCTATCCTAATAACTAGTAATTAGGGAAATGCAAATCAAAACCACCATGAGATACCACTTCATACCGACTACGATAACTATAATAAAAAAAAAGGAACTAAGTGTTGGCAAGGATATGGAGAAATAGGAATCCTCATACACTGCCGGTGGGAATGTAAAATGGTGCAGCCACGGTGGAGAGCAATTTGGTGACTCCTCAGTAAGTTAGACAGAGAGTCACCACATGACCTAACAGTTCCACCTCTAGATATATCCCCCAGAAAGGGCAAGCAGGGACTGACTACTTGTGCACTAACGTTCACAGCAGCAGTATTCACAAGAGCCAACAGGGAGAAACCACCCAAACGTCCATTGACAGCTGAGTGGATAAACGAAACATGGTATATACATCTAAGAGAATATTATTCAGCCTTAAAAAGGAATGAAATTCTAGCACATGCTACAACATGATGAACCTTGAAACATTATGCTAAGTAAAATAAGCCAGATACAAAAGGACAAATACTGTATGATTCCACTTACATGAAGTACCTAGAATAGGCAAATTCACAGAGAAAAGAAAGGAGAATAATGGTCACCAAGGGCCAGAGGGAGGGGAGAAGGGCCAGTTAGTTTAATGGGTGCAGAGTTTCTGTTTGGGATGATGAAAAAGTTCTGGAAATGGATAGCGGTGATGGCTACACAACATTGTGAACGTACTTAACGCCACTGAATTGTACATTTTAAAAAGGTTACAGGTAATGTGTATTTTACCATAATTTACAAAAAGGATAATACACCAGCTTGTCCTATCTCTTACATGCATAATTTCCACTGTGCGTCCAGGAGGTGCCTCATACCGTGTTAGGTGGTAGGGACATGAAGGTGACTAAGATACGGGCCCTGCTCTCAAGAAGTCCACAAAGGTGAGACACATGGACACAAAACCACAAAACTCACTGCAATCTGGATCCCTGGCACAGAGTAGGCGTTCAACACATTTGTTAGCTAATTTGACGAAGAAACGAATGTTGTACTATCCAAGTGTGTATAAAAGACAATGTGGCAGAACGTAAGCTTTCTGTCTCTTTCCCATAAAGTGACCGTGACCATAAACACAGCAGGTGTTCAACAAATGCTTATGGTATGAATAATAACTACCAGGAATTATGTTAGCAATCAATAAGCAGTGTGCCAAGTGCCTTTACCTGCATTCTCTCATTTATCTTCAAAGAGATGTGATTAACACCCCCGCTTTTGAGAGAAGAATACAGAGTAAAGGGCTGAGCAGATAAATTTGCCAAGGACACACAGCTTGGAGCAGAAGTGTGAGCCACAGATGCCTCTCAGTCTTCACTCCGGAGACTGGAGCAGGGTTTTTGTGAAGCTCTGTTTTAGCTTCTCTTACAGTGAATGAATAATAAATTACCACAGAGCACTCTGTACTAGTAAAGTGCCAGGGCTCCAGGGTAGCATCAGTGTCAGGGGGCGGGGATGTCATCATCTGGGAAATTACTCATGCAGCTCCCCTGCCAAAAGAGGATGAAGGTCCTCACTGGGGACTGAGAGAGGAAGAGCAATGATTCAGAATGAAAACCAAGCCCCCAGGGGGCCAGTCGGAAACCTGTACTGATGGCTCCCTTGCAAAGTTTTTGGATTGGGAGTTTTGCTTCCGTTCTAAAAGAACAGAATGGGATCTGAAAGCTAAAGGGTTGACGGAAGTGTATTTGTCCACAGTGTGGCAGTGATTAGATTTTTCTAATATCCTTTCAGAAAATGCTCCTAACTAAAATTCTTCATAACCAAATATCCTGCTGGTTATTATAGTAAGAAAAAAATGTGTGTTCACAGCAGACATGCCAACTTAGCCCCAGACCCGCGGTGGAGAAGCTGTTATCACAGCCATTTGCATTTCATTCAAAGGGACTGGCTCCAGGTTACTAAAGTATTTAACAAGGTTCATAAAACTGAGATGCATTTACTAAGGCCATATGATTGGACCGTTCCACCAACCCATTCTAACATGACAGTGATTGCTACCTTGAGCGAGAGCACAGTGCTGGCTAAGTTGGTTCTCTGGATTTCCGGCACATTGGTGGTCAGCATTTCATCTCGGTAGGCACGTTCTGTGTACAGCCGGTAACACTTCCCCGGGCCTGTTCTCCCAGCTCTGCCAGCTCGTTGCTTTGCCTGAGCCTAGAGGATGGGCACATAAAAGTAACATTATCTGTCAAATATTGCTTAACAGCTTTACCCAGGAAATCTGTTAAAAGGGGGCACTCAGCAACTGGCAAATCTTAAATGGGGTCTATTTCACTTCCTTAAGGATCATTTCCAATACTACCAATGCTCTTACCATCCTCCAACACTCAGCATTCAGGAAAGTTTGCACAAATGAGGCAAATACAAGCAAGGTGAATAGAAGAAATATTGTAAAGGTCACAGAACTATACCTTCAAAATAGTGTGGCACAACATAAAAGAGAAAACATAAAACAAGATGGCAAAACACTCCATAGTTATGGCCAAAAATGTAAGTGAACTAAATAAATGTCTGATTAACATTATACCAGTGACGACTCTGCAGCCATTTTAAAAATAGGTTTGGGGCCGGCTCCGTGGCTGAGTGGTTAAGTTCACGTGCTCCGCTTCAGCGGCCCAGGGTTTCGCCGGTTTGGATCCTGGGCACGGACATGGCACCGCTCAATGGGCCACGCTGAGGCGGCATCTCACATGCCACAACTAGAAGGACCCGCAACTAATATATACAACTATGTACTGGGGGGATTTGGGGAAAAAAAGCAATTTAAAAAAAAAAGGTTTGAGACACTCAATGACAGAAGGAAATGTTCACTCACAGAGGTGAAAAAGCAAGTTATAAAACAATAGAATACTAATTTAGTAAAAAAAAAATCTTTATGCATATACACAAACTACCAGAAAGAAAAAAGCCAGGGAAAAATACTCTAAAAATGTTAACTGTGGCTAACTCTGAGGGTAGGTTTGCAGAGAAATTTTATTTCTTTACTTTATCAAATACCCAATATTGAACATTGTATTACCTTAATAATCAGGAAAATTAAATACTTAAAAAGTATACAAAACTGCATACTTTCTAGCTACTAGAATTGCAACCAGGAAGGAAACAAACATGAAAAAAGACAGGCAAGATGTCATCAAAGTGATGACAGTGGTGGTGGTAGGATTATGGGTAATTTAATTTTTTTCCTCCTATTTCCCAAAAATAACATAATATTTATTCTGTACTTAGGACAGAGGGGCACTGATTTTTGAAATTAAAAAAATATGTAGTTTAGACATAGGCTTCTGGGAAACAGTGATTAGCAATCCAAAGAGGGCTATTTTCTGACAAAACCATCTATCTTACAAATAGTATCAGGATTTATAAATTCCTGTGCCAGCTCCAAACCAAAGGACGGAGTACGAAAGGTCACTAACCACACAGAAGCAGACATCAACCACACACTGTGGCAGATTCCACAGCATTCTACAGAGGTCTCTCTTCAAATCGGAGACAGGAAGCCTAACTCATTTCTTGATTACTGAGTTGCATGTACTACCCCGAGAGGAGGTACAGAGCACATACACTGGGGCCAGACTGCCCAGGTTCAAATCCTGGCTCCACTAGTTGTGAGACCTTAGGCAAGTCACTTAACCCCTCTGTGCCTCAGTCTCATCTGTGAAATGAGGATAACAATACTACCTACTATAAAGGATCAATGCGAGAACGTAACGAGTTTGTGTATTTGCAGGTACCCAGGACAGCGTCTGGCACTTAGTAAGTACCCTGCCAAGTGTTAGCTATTATTACTTAAGTTTCAAATGAAAATGATTTTCATAGAAACAATTTTCTATATGGCTTCTTATGGTTTTCATAGAAAATGAAATAATACGTCTCTTGTAAAATTCTAAGACAATATATAAAAGTGTAAAGAAAAAATGTCCTTGGCCCATCAGCACAGTAACCAGCAGTATCATAGAGAGATAATCTTGGCTGACATTTTGACCACAGGCTTTCAGCTTCAGGCACACTCACACACATCATGCACATGCACACACCATTTGTTTTTAAACAAAAATTAGATTATATTATTCACGCTATGTAGAAGTTTTTTTCAAATAATATACCAGTTATACACTTACATCATTAAATATAGATAAGCACCACCATGTTACTGGCACGTAAAATTCTATGCATGGATATACCGTATTTTATTAAACTACTTCCCTTTTGGAGTGTATTTAGAATTTTTCCAGGTTTCCTCTAATACAAACAATGCTTCAGTGAACATTCTCTTCTATTACCTTTGGATATGTGTTCAATCAATTCTAACTTTCAGATATAGTTCTAGAAGTGGGATTGTTAGGTTAAAGAAATGAACTTTTATTTTGTTAGCTTTTTTTTGTTTTCAAGTGTACATCAATTTCTGCATAGTTTACACACGTTCCCCACCCAGAGACTAGTTACCATCCGTCACCACACTCATGTGCCTAATCGCCCCTTTCACCCTCCTCCCTCCCTGCTTCCCCATGGTAACCACCAATCCAATCTCTGTCTCTATGTGATTATTTGTTGTTGTTTTTACCTTCTATTTATGAGCAAGATCATATGGTATTTGACTTTCTCCCTCTGACTTATTTCGCTTGGCATAATACCCACAAGGCCCATCCATGTTGTCACAAATGGCCAGATCTCATCATTTTTTATGGCTGAGTAGTATTTCATTGTGTATATATACCACATCTTCCTTATCCATGTGTCCCTTGATGGACACCTAGGTTGCTTCCAAGTCTTGGCTATTGTGAATAATGCTGTGATGAACTCAGGGGTGCATGTATCTTTACACATTCGTGTTTTTATGTTCTTTGGATAAAACCCAACGGTGGAATAGCTAGACCATAAGGTAGGTCTACTCTTAACTTTTTGAGTAATCTCCATAGTTTTTCATAGTGGCTGCATCAGTTTGCACTCCCACCAGCAGAGTACAAGAGTTCCCTTTTCTCCACATCCTCTCCAATACTTATTTCCTGTCTTGTTAATTACAGCCATTCTGACCGGAGTGAGGAGCTATCTCCCTGTAGTTTTGATTTGCATTTCCCTGAGAGTTAGTGATTTGAACATTTTTTCATGTGCCTATTGGCCATCTGTAAATCTCCTTTGGAGAAATGTCTGCTCAGGTTTTGTGCCCATTTTTTAAATGGGTTGTTGGTTTTTTTGTTCTTGAGATGTATGAGTTCTTTACACATTTTGGATATAAACCCTTTATCAGATATGTGGTTTGCAAATATATTCTCCTAGTTGTTAGGTTATCTTTTGGTTTTAACGATGGTTTCCATTGTGTGCAGAAGCTTTTTAGTTTGATATAGTCCCATTTGTTTATTTTTTCTACTGTTTCCCTTGCCCGGTCAGACTGAAATTTTAAATTTTGCACACACTGTGGCCAAACTGCCTTCAAAAAGGATGATCAGGTTATTCATTTTTTAATATAATTTAAGCAGAAAATTATTCCATAATTATCTTATAAATTATTACTAGATATTTGTGGCTAAGTACAGTCCTTTAAAAATATGTTCTTATGACTTGAATTAGATCATCTAGGGTGCTAAAATTCAAACTTTTTTTTTAAGTTTTATGAGGTTATTTAATGTTAAACACTACTCTCAAAATTAAGGACAAACAACACAAAAATCTCCCTTATCTCATGAAAGCACCAAGTATCTTAAAAATCCATCTTTGAAAACAATAAAGTTCAAAATACAAAACCATAAAAATTTCAGAAACCCCTAACCAGGATTTTCAGGAAAGCTGTTGGTAGAAGCCACCATACCTGAGAAATAGGGGTCACCACGAGCTGGTCAATCCCTGTCTTGGAATTATACACTTTCTGCTTCACGAATCCAGGGTCCACCACATAGTAAATGCCGTCAATAGTCAGCGATGTCTCAGCAATGTTGGTGGCAATCACGACCTGCAGGTGAGAAAGACACAGCTGGACTGAGCTGCCCAGGCTCAGCTCCCAGCTGTGCAACGGGACTTCTGAACTCAGGTATCTTCCAAACGAGTGTGCAGGTATCTCCCTCCCTAGACAGTTAGAGAGCACTTAATCTCATTCTGGCCTCAAATGTGTGGAAGGGGAGGTGCCTTCATCTTAAAGGTTAGGTTTGGGAGGGGGTGGTACCTAAACAGAGAAGTGGAATAGGAAAAAGCGAAGGCCAATCAAACCCAATGTCATTTGGCGCAAATAGCCACATATCTCATTCTCTAGATCCAATGTTGATTACTACAATTTTAATTTTCCAGCATGCTGGGAAAGCAGAGATTTCCTGGCATCACATATGCCGGTGCAAAATGAGATTCTTCTTCCCCCACAGGGACATCTGGACTACAAAATGGGCTGTTTGCGTAGGTGGAATAAGACGGAGATTTTTTTTTTTTTCTGATCATAAAATGAACCACGAGGCAGCAGAGGAATTTTCGTGGTTTGTGTGTATGCAGTGGTATATGTGGTCTAGAAGATTATTGGTCTCAGTTTGGCACTGCCACTGTTCTCCCACCCAGAGGCTCAGCTAATAAAATACAATTGCTTGGAAAAATCATTGCTAGGAGACACCAGAACATCTCGCATCATGCCAGCATCTTACTGGCCCTGGAAGGCTTCTATGTGCCACAGAGCTGCAGAAGCCCTGCTTAGAAAGCAGTCCAATTATCAGGAGCAGAACAGAGGAGGAATCACCATCTTTCCCCCAATGCCTGCTTCTCCTCCATGTTTCCCTCCTCAGCGCCATCTCCCATCCAGCTGCCCAAGCCAGAAACCTGGGAGTCATTCCTGACTTCTCCCCTCCACCTCTGGGCACCCACTATGTCTTGTCCGTTCTAACTCTTTAATGTTATTCAAATTCATCTGTCTTCCACTCCTAAGTATATACTCTAAAGAAATAAAAACATGTCCACATTAAAACTTGTAAACAAATATCCATAGCAGCATTATTCATAAGAGTTAAAATGCAGAAACAACCCAAATGTCCATCAACGGATGAATGGATAAACAAAATGTGGTACATCCACGTTTTGGATATAGAATGATATTCTACAATAGAATATTATTCAGCAATAAAAAGAAATAAAGTATTTATACATGCTACAACATGGATGAACCTTGAAAACATGCTAAGTGAAAGAAGCTCGTCACCTAGGACCACATATGATATGATTCTATTTATATGAAATGTCCAGATTAGGCAAAGTCATAGAGATAGAAAGTCGATTAGTGGTTTCCAGGGGCCGAGCAGAGGGGTGAATGGGAGGGTGACTGCTAAACGGTACAGTTTTTTTGGAGGGTAATGAAATCGTTCTAAAATTAATTGTGGTGTTTAATGGATTAATCACCATTAATCATGATAATTAATGGTTGCACAATTCTGTGAATATACTAAACAACCAATGAACTATACACTTTAAAAGGGTGGATTATATGGTATCTACATTATATCTTAATAAAGGTGTTATTTTAAAAAATTCACCTGTCTCCCTTCCCATTGTCTCATACACATACTCAGAAACTCAGTTCCAGCTACTATAACTGCGCAGCTCGCTGAACCGGCCACACTCTCCTGCCTGTAGGCTACCACAGGCTGTCCCGCCTACTCAGAACACGTGCCCTCCTGCCCTACTCGCCTAGATGAACTTCCATGTGTTCCTGAGGACTACCTCAGATCCTTGCTTTCTTTAGGCGTCCTGGGTTGGGTGTCCTCCTCCCGGGGATCCAGAGCACCAGCAGCACTCTCACACTACATGTTAACGGCCTGTCTGCCAGTGGATGCCCCACAGCAGGTGGAGGCCTGTCCTCAGACCGCAGCCCTGGCATCAACCCCAAAGGATATGCTCAAAATATATTTGTCGAACGGCGGAAAGGAGAGGAAGAGGAGCAGGGTCACATACAGGACCCTCATTCGTTAAACTGGTTGGACTATTCTCTAAAACATAATCAACAAGACGTGCATGCACCTTAAGCAAACCCCATTAGGGCCCGCTGCATCCACAACATGGTTTCAGAACACAAGGGAGCTTCATTTCTGCCCAGTGTTACCTTTCTGCTGCCAGGTGGGGCTGGGTCAAAGATTCGGGTCTGCATCTCACTGGGAAGAGCAGAGTACACTGGGAGGATAATCAGCTCAGGAACATCAGGTCCCAGGGATTTCATTCTTTCATACAAGATCTCACAAGCAGTATCGATCTCTTCCTGCCCAGTCAGGAAGACCAGGATATCACCTGAGAAGAGAAGAGGAGCATTAATTTACTTTCTGTGTGTGTTCTATACAAAGGCCACGGTGACATTAACCAAACTCCAAATGACAGAAAACACACTCAAATTCTGACCTCCAATAAATCAAGAGGTTTTCATCTGTCCATGTTTATTGTTTTAAAAAATGTTTGTTTTATTTATTTGTAATTCATGCCTATGTTTAAAAGAGGCATTTAAACGCACACATCAGTTTACATTTTTACCACCATTTCAATCATGCAAACTTGAGACTTATAAAAAGATCAACATTTAAATGGCATTTTTAAGAAGAGGAACAAAAAAGAAACCAACGTTAGGACTTCCGGCCTAAGAGGGAAAAATACCTGGCGGTTCTGTTAAATGGATCTGCATGACCGTGATCAAGCTGGCGTCCAGATAGTCTGTCTCAGGCTCCTTTGTGTACAAGATTTCCACCGGATATGTTCGACCTGGGATGGTGAAGATGGGAGCCTCGTAGAAGTACTGAGAAAACTTCACTGCATCCAAGGTGGCTGAGGTGACAATCAGCTTCATGTCCTGCCGTTTCTGAACGGTCTAAAGGGAAATGTGACGTGGCTTACTAAAGGACTACCCAAGCGGCACAAGGACTCAAAGCCAAATCTCCGCATTCAGTTCCCAACAGGCGAAGGGTCACCAAAGAATACCTAGGTACCTTTTTCAACAACCCAAAGAGCACGTCAGTGTGAATTGTTCTCTCATGCGCCTCATCCAACATGATGATCGCGTACTGAGTGAGATCGGGGTCAATCAGGCACTCTCGGAGCAACATCCCATCTGTCATGTACTTGATGACTGTTTCCGGGCTGGTGCAGTCCTCAAATCGAATGGTGTAGCCCACCTAAAGCAGAAAAGAAGCTGAAAACCTCAGACACAAACTTCTCCTTTTTGCCATTAACCAGGCAAGATTTCTGCCCAGATTGGTATCCATAATCTTAATAGCTAAGAATTTTGAGCAGGGGCCTGGCCCTGTGGCCTAGCGGTTAAGTTCAGCGTGCTCCACTTCAGTCGGTGGCTGGGGTTCAGTTCCCGAGCGTGCATCTACACCACTCATCAGCGGCCATGCTGTGGTGGAGACCCACATACAAAAGAGGAAGATTGGCACAGAGCAAATCTCCCGCAAGCAAAAATAGGAAGATTGGCAACAGATGTTAGCTTAGGATGAATCTTCCTCAGCAAAAAAAAAAAGAATATGACCAAAGGTACAGTAATTTCCTCACAGTAAAATCTGCCTTAGACTTGATCCTGAACAGATCAATGATGACAAGAACCCTCTCTTCCTCAAGAGAAACTTGAAAAAAGGTATTATCATACCCATTTTATAGATAGAGATCTGGGCCTTTACACTTTCTTCAGACATTTCCAGAACAGCTTCACTACCCACTTACCTCCTGGCCTAAGCAACAACCAAATTCCTCTGACACTCTCTTGGCCACTGACATGGCTGCCACTCTTCTCGGCTGGGTACATCCGATCTTGCCCCTGGAAGTGTAGCCCGCCTCCGCCAGGTACTGAGTGATCTGCGTTGTCTTCCCAGATCCTGTCTCTCCGATAACAATCAGGATTTGATTGTCATGGACAGCCTGAAAGCAACAGAACATAAATACGCTCATTACAGTTTACCAAATAGTACTCTGGAGTGAAATAATTAATGTTTACGTTCTACAACTAAAGAAGAAAAAGGGGACAAAACAGTATATATGTTAAGATTACAACCAGGGTTTAAATTACTTTTAATCATGCATAGAAAAAAAATTAATGCTGATTTTCCATGGGTGATGCTCTTTCTTTTTTCTTTTAAAGATTTCATTTTTCCTTTTTCTCCCCAAAGCCCCCTGGTACATAGTTGTGTATTTTTAACTGTGGGTCCCCCTAGCTGTGGCGTGTGGGATGCCACCTCAGCAAGGCCTGATGAGCGGTGCCATGTCCACACCCAGGATTTGAACCAGTGAAACCCCGGGCCACCGATGCAGAGCACTCAAACTTAACCACTCGGCCACGGGGCCAGCCCGATGCTCTTTCTTATTTTAAATGCATGTACAACTTAAATTACAAACTTCAAATTTTATGGGTATTCTTTTTTTAATTGACTCATTTATTTTTTTATTTATATTTTTTTGAGGAAGATTAGCCCTGAGCTAACTGCTGCCAATCCTCCTCTTTTGCTGAGGAAGCCTGGCCCTGAGCTAACATCCGTGCCCATCTTCCTCTACTTTATACATGGGATGCCTACCACAGCATGGCTTCCCACGCGGTGCCATGTCCACCCAGGATCCGAACCGGCAAACCCCAGGCCGCCAAAGCGGAACGTGCACACTTAACTGCTGTGCCACCGGGTGGCCCCAATCACTTATTTTTTTAATTTATTAGCTTTGTTAAATTCCTAAAAACATAAAGATGCTGCTAAAAGCACAAACTATCACCCAGATATCCCTGATTTTTCAATATATATATATTTTAAGTATTACATGCACGTGATGAAAGAATTCAACAGTAAATAAAAAAGGTATAGGGGCCGGCCTGATGGCGCAGCTGTTAAGTGAGCACATTCCGCTTCTCAGCCGCCTGGGGTTCACCGGTTCGGATCCCAGGTGTGGACATGGCACCACTTGGCAAACGCCATGCTGTGGTAGGCATCCCACGTATAAAGTAGAGGAAGATGGGTACGGATGTTAGCTCAGGGCCAGTCTTCCTCAGCAAAAAGAGAAGGATTGGCAGTAGTTAGCTCAGGGCTAATCTTCCACAAAAACACAAAAATAAAAAGGTATATAAAGTGTTCCTTTCTACTGCCACTCCCAAATCTCCAGTATCTTATCCCCAAAAGTCATCTTATTTCTATACTGTTTATAACAGCAAAGGATTGCCATCAACCTCTATGTCCATTAATACAGGAGTAATTAAATACGCTAGAGCACATCCACATAACACAGCACTAAAAAAAATAAGGAACAATCTCTGAGCTATATCATTAAGGGGAAAAAGCAAGATGCAGAACAGTGTATATAATATGTTGCCATCTAGAAACACAAACAGTAGCCATAAACATATAATGTCTGTGTGTATACATATACATTTGTACTTCCTTGTATAATGGGATCACTGGCCAAGCAGCCCCATTTTTCTTATTGACGGGAGCCGTTGGTCTGTGCAACACCACACTCTCCCCACTGGAACTGCTCTAGGGTCCCCCAATTCAAACAGATTTACTTCCACATGGGAAAAAATAAACGTGTAGACTGATATATGTATTTTTAAAAAGAACCTGGAAATGTTCTGCTTTTTTCCTATCCCCTTGGAAAAGCCATTTCAAATGTGCACATAGATGTCCAGCTAATTTCCATTAAAACATGTCATCCTTCTTCCAGAAAACATCCCCACTCCCTCACCAGTACATCATAAAGGGGCTTCTGACCTGGACCAGCTGCTCCTTCAGTTTGTAGATGGGCAGGCTCTCTCTCTGCTCAATGATTGACATCTGTGTCTTTTTTCCATAAGAAGCTTTATTGCCCCCAAATGCATGTTTCTTCCACTCGGGAATGTCATTGGGCATCATCCCAATACCCCTCATGTTGGCAGCAATCTGCCTGCCTTCCGCTGTAAAGGAAAACAGGCAGCTTAGTATTATCCTCAGGCTACCTCACTGCCCCCTCCCCAACGTTCAACACATCACATTTCTCCAGTCCATCCCTCCTCTCCGCTACCTCCGTGTTCCAGCCACCATCCTCTCTCCTCTGAACTATCATGTAAGCCTCCTAATTCATCTCATGCGTCTACTCTTGCCGCATCCAACCCAGTCTGCAGGACACCCTCAACAATCCTCTGATCATGCCACTCCCCTGCTTGGAACCTTGCAACATTTCCCAGAGAACTTTAGAACTGAGTCCCAATTCCTAATGCCATCTACAAAGTCCTGGCCTGTCGCACCTCATCCCCTACCATTCGTCCACCACTCTCTGTACTCCAGCCATACAGGCCGTCTTTCCCAGCTCATAGGCCCAGTACAGGCCATTGCTCAGCCTGGAACACACTACCCAAGCCCCATCCCCTTTCATAGACTGTGTCTTATGTATCCTTCGGGTCTCAATTTTCCCAGGGAAGTGACCCACCATAGCCCACGACACCACTTCATAGGGCACTGGTCATGATTTAATTAATTAGTTATTTAGTAAATATTTGATTAATGTCATCTTCCCCACTACATGGTAAGCCTCACAAGAGCAGGAATTATGTCTATTTACCTCATAGCTGTATTCCCAGTTGCCTAATACAAATTAACAAGTACTCGTCTTGACTGTGTCCAGTAGTTAGTTAATATTTACTGCATAAAGAATTATATGAAAAGGGAAGTTTCAAAGCTGTACTATCTTCAGAATAAAAATTTTTAAGTCATTCAGAAGAAAAATTCAGCCAGTTTAATGATTTGACCAGGGTTACTAAAACATCATTGGTTATAAACATTTGTTTCAAAAACAAAACAAACAAAAACATGCTTTAACCGAAGGGAAAAACCAAATCACCAAAGCCATGGCTAACGGCTGTGGGTTTCAGCCAAGGCTAAATGTATGTGCTGGCAATGCCCCCTCCCTGTGTACTCAAAGGCTCAGAATTTTTTTTGAAAAGTCCACACCCGCCTCCCAAGGTCCTACCATCAGGCAGAGGATCAACCCAGTGTTTGTTGAGTCCCATGGGAATAGAATCCATCTCGGCTTCCCGCTGGGCCTGCTTGAGTTCCCGCCTTTCTTTGGCCAAAGCGCTCTGCATCATCGCTGCTTGGGAGAGGGAGCCATCAGGGTTCTAGTGCAACAGAGGACAAAGCAATCTCAGAAGGGGATCTCAGCACGCATTAAACATCCGGGAAATAAAATGTCGACGTTAAGCCACGAATCGAAAAAATGAGACCCACCTGGAAAAAAGTTCTTATCAATGTACAGATTACATGAAAAAAACAGACAAATTGTAACATATTCAGAGAAAGTAAATGAGGACAATGACAAATGATCGAAAGAACTGGGGATGTTTGGTTTGAAGATGAGAACTCCAAGAGAGATAGGACATATAAGAAAGGGATAAGAATTCCTCTGTATGGTCCCAAGAACTAAAATGAAAACCAATGCAGACATTTCGGTAAGACAGATTTCAGTTCTGCCTAAAGAAGAACTAAAGACCAGATCCATCTGAAGATGGAATGGGTCTCCTTAAGGGCTGGTGAATCCCATCACCAACAATGTCAAGCAGACGTCAGAAGGCTACGTGGGAGGAACGCTGCAGAGGGATACGGGGGTGGATTCCAAGCAATGTAGGTGTCTGGACTGGGAGACCTTTATAAGATCCCCTTTTCCAAACCTAAAATTTTATCATAACTCTTCCATGAATTCTTCCCCTCACAGCTCTGCCCTCCACAACACCCAAGTGCTATAGTTTCCTGCTAGGGGCCAGCCCAAGGTTAAGAGAATCTTTCAAAACTGCCTTTGAATCTGGAAGGTAATGAATGATTCAAGCCCTAAGGCCTGGGGAAAGCTAGTGATGACAGATCCAGCACTCATATTTATCTCTGCTTCCTCCCAAAACAGACTACACTGAGAGCGAAAGCATTAAAAATGCAAAGGCAACAAAGCCAAGTCCATGTCCCTTTAAAACAAAAATAATCTAGACCTGGACCAACAGTCAACACCACCTCCTGCCGCCTGAGTTCTGCTTACACAGACCTAATAACCTGCTCTGAAAACTGAACTGTAACTTGAAGAAATTCACTTGACACGTGCAGGTTGGAGTCCCAGCTTTTCTCACCTTAACGATCTTAATAGGGCTCATGTCCATGCTTTGCTTGGTGTGTCCTCTCAGGAATGGAGGCTCTTCTTCAACCAGTTCGATCTCAAGGTCCTCATCTAAAAGTTCCCCCCAAAAGAAGAATTAGCCAAAAACAAAAGAGAGAAATGACCAATAATTTCAGCAAAACAATTAATTTCCACAGGTCCCAGCAATCTATCAAAGACAGCTCCGAAGGTCAAAAGGAGAGCAATGCAAGTGAAACTCTAATGCAGGTGGCTGCTGCCCACCCCAGCCATTTCCAGGGCATTTGTGCTCCAGCCCAAGAATGGATCAGAGCTCCTTTCAAAAGAAGTAAAACCTGTGGAAAAATGCTATCTGACATTCTAAACTGGTACTAAGGCATTCACCATCCAATTTCATTATGGAATAACTCTCAACCCATAATAGGTTGGCAAAAAAAAATTAAGTTGGACGACAGGACAATACCAAATGTTGGCAAGAATGTGGAGCAACAGAAACTCACTTATGGGAGAAGTGTAAATTGGTACAAAAACTCTAGAAAACAATTTGGACTGCCTGGTAAAGTTGAACATGCACACTTCCTACTACCCATAATTCTCCTACATATTTAGGGAAAAGAGAGGGTCTTGCATATGTGCATTAAGAGACAAATACAGGAATTGCACAGCAGTATTTTTCATAAAGGTTAACAAAAAACCAGAAATAGCCCATATACCCATAAAAAGTAAAATGGATAATTTATAGTAAACATATACAGAAACACTCTAAGCAGTGAAAATGAATGAAATACAACTATAAAAATCAACATAGATAAATATCAAAAGAATAATGATGAATCCAAAAAAAAGAATTAAATTCAAAAACAGACTAACAAAAAGATATAATGTTTAGGGATAGATATATAGATGGTAAAATGCTACAGAAAAGCAAGGAAATGATTAACACAAAATTTAGAATGGTGGTTATCCAGGGAAGGAAGAAGATCTATTCAGAGGGGCATGTAAGGGCTTCAACGCTGGCAAAGTTCCGCGGAAGCCAGGATGTAGGTACGTGTTCATTTACTATTGTTATATAAATTACATATGCTCCCAATATAGGAGTTATTTCTTAATTTTTAAAAATTGTTAATGGGTGGAGCTAAAAGTTGTTTCCAGGGCAACTCAGAGGTAATCTAGGTGGATCCAGGGTTTTCAGAACACTTAAGTAAGAATATGAGATCAAATTTACTCCCCAAAATATAACTCGAACTTTTTATATCCCGAAACATATTATAAGCAACAACTGTAACAATATGTAAACGTTTGTCTGAAAAATGAGTTTTTTTGCTTCCATCATGGAGGGGCCCTCGTTCTTCGAGAGATGAGCGGTGAGACCCAGGAACAAATGAATTCAACCACTGGGGTTAAACTACAAACAAACCACCTCATCCAGTGGCTCTCAACTTGCCAGCTGGGCTCCTGATCCACGACCCTGCTTGGTCCAGTGGCCAATTACCTTCTTCATCATCCACCTTAGGGAGAATGCCGGTCTCCTCGTCAAAGTCTGGAAACTCCTCTTTGGAAAGGACATTGGCAGCGATCATCTGGCCAAAGGACAGAGGCAGCACTTGTAACACACTGGGATCAAAACTTTTCTTTTGTAGGAGAGTTAATACAGAGGTTTCACACAGGAAAGCAAGGTTTTTTTCCTCCTCTGACTCAGGACTGCAGGGCCTCACACATCACATATCCCATCCCTAGGAGGCACAACTACATGGTGCCCAACAGCATGGCCCAAGGGTCTCACCCCGAGGAAGATTTATCTGCTCCTTCCCTTGTTTCCACAGCACTCTGCACATTCCTTAACATGTAATTACTTGTTTCTATCTGTCTCCCCCACCGGACTTTGAGTTCCTCAAGGGTAGGAACTCTGTAGCCCTGGCATCTACACGGTGCCTGACACACTGTGGTTCTGATGTTCACCGATGAATGATGGAAAGTAAGAACAAACACTACATAGCACTCACCAGATGTGGGCGCCAACCTAACAGCTTCACTTCTATTAGCTCACTGAAGCCCACAGTGCTACCATCGGCCCTATCTTACAGAAGAGGGCACGGAGGCACAAAGAGATAGAGTAACTTGGCTCAGGCTCACACAGCTGGTAAGTGGCCAGAAGTCAGCCTGGGCCTTCGTGCTCAGGGGCCCACACTCCCAACCACTTGCTACGTGCTGAATGCCCATGTGGCCATAAAAGCAAACGGCCCCAACCTGTTTGATCTCCCACTTCTCTGGGTCAGAGATGCGGGTGAGGCGCTTGCGCTCCAGCGAGTCATCCTCTACTTCAGGGGCGCTGACGAGGGAGAGGTGAGTGGGTCTGTCCGGATTCCTCATTGACGTCTCCTCATTGGTCTCCCCGACAAGATTTCGTCGCCGATTTGGGTTTAGATCTTCTCCAGTCTCTTGATCTACATCCTACAAAAACAAGGGAGTCAGCTCACCTGCTGTCGTCTATGTTTCCCTGGCCATCAGATGTGGAAACACGCTGGCTATCTTACCTACCTTCATGCTCAGGCTGGTCTTGGTCCCAGTGAAGGACAGCACTTTGACCTTGACCCTCTGGCCTTTGCTCACCACATCAGCCACATTGGCCACACGGCCTTCCCGCCGGAGCTCAGAGATGTGCACCAGGCCTTCCCACCGCTTCCTGAAGGAGAGGCAGACATATCTGGGGCATGCCTAGAATACCTCTTCCCCAACCAACTTCCACCCTTGTTAGAAGTGAACAAAAGGAAATGGTCTTAAACTCAAGAACAAAGTACCAAACAGGTGGTCAAACAATAAAATAGTATCACCACCCTCCCAAAGAAAACATACTGTGGGCGGGGGGAGGCTGACACAAATTCTCATCTGTCTAAACCAGCAAAAGGGCAGGGGCCGGCCCGGTGGCGCAGCACTTAAGTGCACACGTTCCCCTTCTCGGCGGCCCGGGGTTCGCTGGTTCGGATCCCGGGCACGGACATGGCACTACTTGGCAAGCCATGCTGTGGCAGGCGTCCCACATATAAAGTAGAGGAGGATGGGCACGGATATTAGCTCAGGGCCAGTCTTCCTCAGCAAAAAGAGGAGGATTGGCAGTAGTTATCTCAGGGCTGATCTTCCTCAAAAAAAAAAAAAAAAACCAGCAAAAGGGCAGATTTCCTGAAGGCAAACGAAGGATATTTCCAAGAAAAAGTCAAATTCTATTACATTTCCAATAAAAAGTCAATTTCTAACAATCTCCTATGGCTGATTTGATTAAAGTGTCATTAACCACAGTAACTTTTTAGAATGTGAAAATCCCCAGTGATGAAAGAAATTCTGCCCATCACTGGTGTGAAAGAGCACCAGCCATTACCTTAGTCCCTCCAGCTGCACAAAGCATCCAAACTGCATGATGCTGGTAACTTTGCCATTGTAAATGTCCCCGATGGCAGGCTCTTCCGGGGGAGGGCGGTCCACATGCTTATCCCGCCATCTGTCCAGATTCCTCTCCCCATACTTGTCTCGGTCCTTCCGGTCTTTGGGGGGACTCTGACTTCTGCTCCTGGACCGATATCTAGACTTCCCTTTATTCCTCTCCCGGGTCCTGGAATGTGACCGAGAGCGGGACCGGTGTCTCCGCTTGTGGTCCCTATCGCGGTCTCGGTCTCGATCTCGCTCTCTGTCTCGATCTCGATCGCGGTCGCGGTCTCGCTCTCGGCTCCGGCTCCGCTTCTTTTTCTTTGTCTTGTCCCTAACAAATCAAAAAGCACCTGTTTGAAAAAAAAAACCAGCCCAATTTCACCTCTGCATCCCCAAGCACCCAGCACAGTGCCATGCACATGGTAGGTGCCTACCAAGTGTCGAACTAAATAAGTGTAAACAACTACGACATCCCTGCAGGCCAATAAAGAACGAGGTCACAAACATATTCAGCCTTTTTCAACCCAGGTTTCCATCCTCTGAACATCTTAGCATCTGCTGCATAAAAACTTTCGACAGTGAGCAATGAAAATGGATCCAACAATATGGTACATGGCCAGTCTGGATTGTGTAAACTTGCCCAAAACTTGCCTTGGCTGGCCCACAAAATTCACCTATCACAGTATCCTAAACTTCCAAGGGAAAGGACACTAAGGACAAACCGGTGCTCAACGTCTCTTTGCTTCTCCTGGGCTGCCGCGCTGGGCATTAAGGCCTCCAGTTCCTTCAGGACATCCACAGCGACTTTCACATCATCCTCGTCCAGCATGGTCTACAGGGGCAGAGGCCAGCAAAGTTAGGAGGAGAGGGGAAAAAAAATCACTCAAGAATCTGGACTTCAGGTCCATCTACAGATCTGACAGCCCCTTATCACTGACCACCTAGGTGAAGGAAGCAGAAAGGGGGGGAGATGTCCAATACAATTTGAGATAGAGGCAGAAGGAATGGGTGAAGGCTCTCAGAAGTTATTTCTACATTTGGCAAATCCCCTTTGTCCTTAATAAAGCCTACAGAAGATATCACCCCTCCTGTGAAAGCATGCAAGTAATGATTACAAATAGAAAACAGATGTTAAAATTTTTAAAAAGCAACTCCCCCTCTGCACTCCCTTCCCCTGCTTTATTTTTTTCCACAGTTCTTATCACTATCGGCTATATTATACACTTATTTACTTGTTTATTGCTGTCTCCTCCCCACTAGAGTTTACATGTTTATTTCCTGCCCCCACCCCAGTACTAGGACATCATCTCCAAGAGGGCAGATGCTCCAGTCTGTTTTGCTCACTGCTGTATCCCTGATACTTACAACAGTGCTGGGTACACAGTAGGTACTCTATAAATACTTGCTAAAATGAAATTAAAAAATCAAAACTCTTCCAAAATTAGCCCTTCTAACATGTAACGGAGCAAACAATCTAATGTCATACATTAGGCATCTGTTCCAGAACCTTAAGTTATTTCATACCTATTTCATATCCCTGATCTCTGCTTCCCACTATTGCCAACCTCATTTCCCTCGAACATTGTTCTCTGAACTCTTTAACACTACTCTATTCTTAGTATACGCTCAGGAAGGGATCAAACACTTTCACTTTGAAAAATATGTTACAACGAAGGCAAACTTAAAATTAATAACTAATGAGACAAGCGGGCGGGAGAAGGGGAAAGGCAGTTATAGCAGACGTTCTCACAATGGTATCAGTACCCGAACGGAAGGGTTGTCTGGTTGGCAAAGCACTGGGAAGAGTTCCTTCAGCTTTTCTTTTTCAGTTTTGGGTTTAACAATTGGATCTTGTTTCAGTGAAGAGCGTGAGTGGGTAAAAAAAAAAAAAAAAAAAATCCATTTAATATTCTTAATGGTTAACAAAAGAACTTCAACATTAGATTAGCAACAAACTAACAACAGGGCATTTTTTTAAATATTACTCATATACATTACTACAAACGTGATTTTATTTAAAAAACACTGATTACAAAACCCTCAACAAACTATCTGGGTATGTGGCAGGGGGGTGGACCAGTATTAACTTGATTGATTATATCTTATAATTTTAATTTTGTCTTAAGTCAAAATTTTACTTGAAAATTTTTACTAGAACATTTACTTGCTCAGTAGCTGCATTAAGGGAAACCAAGGCAATTTACAGGATGCTCACAATCTAAACCATTCCGGAGGCTGAGCTCATCTACAAGCTCCGCTCACCTTTGCTAGTAGAAGGCTTCGCTGGAGGTCGCATGGTTTGTATGAGACGCAGCAAGTTACTAATAAGAGAATCCTTTGAAAAGAAACAGAACAAAAATTGTCAGTGCCTAGATCAATGCTTAAAAACACTAAGAAAAGGGATGTCCTTTAGAGAAGGGTGGTCACACACCTGAATTTAGCTAACTGGAACAAATGAAGCAGAGTGTCAACTTGATATGGCATAAACCTAGTAAAATGGCTTCAGAGAAAGCTGATATTTAGGACTCTTTGCGGGGAAAAGTAATTTAGTTCCCTGCAACTGTTTTATTTTCCATAGTTTAGAACTATCTCCAAATCCTAGACTCTTGTTTTTAACTTCCTGATTCATAGAACAAGAATGTAAACACCCATAAAGACTGAATGGAAATCCTGTCCCATTTTCATAGAGAGGTGTCACAGGAAATCCGGCTCCCTCACCACTGCTTAGTGGCATGAAAACGTTACTCACTTAATGGTTTATTTGATTGATATGTACACATTATCTCCTTTCTTTAGCAAAATCCCATACTAAATCCTATCAAAATTTAAATTTGATAGTGACAGTAAAGCAAAAGAGGGGTCTCCAGATACACGTACCGTGAATTCTGCACCATTTTTGACCAGAGAAGCCTTAAAAGTATCAAAGGTGGTATTTTTCTCAGCAAGACTGATCACAAATTCAGCTACAAATGAGAAAAGAGATTAAAACAAGAAGAGTGAAGACTTGAGCAAGAAATCAGTTTCAAGTACATTAAAACCAAACCAATCAGGCTATCCAACCAAACACCACCATCCAGGAAGGGTAAAGAAAGAGAATTCAGACTACCGAGATTATCCATGCGTGTTCTAGTTAATTTTTATAAAGGAAAAGAAGATATTACTACAAAATAGCTCACTCTACAGTTTCCAGAAGGACAGATCCAATCTACATATGAGGCCCAGGCAGCTGCCAGATGGCACAATCTCCAAGTTAACGAAAGACTCACTTGCCCCCCAAATTTTTCTCTACAAACCTGCCTAATTCTTGAAATTTCTAATATTAGAGCTATTTACTAATTAAGAGACTCAAGAGAGAAGTGCATTTTGTGACAGGCTGAGATAATAAGCCTCATACTGCAAGTCCCACACGAAAACTTTAACAATTTCATTTGGATTTTAATCCTAAAAAATAACAACAACATGGAAAGGTGGCTAACTGAATATGAACTAGTAGTCCATACCGCTTCCATGGTGGAATTTGCCTTTACCTTTTTGATGACATTAAGTGAAAGCCAAATGCCATCAGACGACATGGAGAGAGCTTCGGCATAACGAGTTAACAACAACAACACTAATGGTTAAGACTTGCTGTTTGTTTTTGTAAGGAAGATTGGCCCTGAGCTAACATCCGTGCCAATCTTCCTCTATTTTGTATACGGGATGCCGTCACAGCATAGTTGGGTAAGCCCTGTGTAGGCCCACGCCTGGGATCTGAACCCATAAACCCCTGGCTGCTGAAGTGGAGCGCATGAAGTTAACTATTACGCCACCGGGCCGGCCCCGTTTAAGACTTGTTGACCATCTACTACCTACCGGGCACTATGCTCCGTGCTTCACACGGGTTATCCCCATGACTCTCACAACAACCCGGGTAGGTAGGTACCATTATTGTCCCTGTTTTACAGACGAGGGGGCTGAGAGTTTGAGACCTACCCAGTAATAATTGGTGCAGCCAGCACTGGAACCCAGGCAATCTGACTTCAGAGCCCACATTCTTGAGAGAAACGTGGAGAGAGAACTAAGTCACACGGTGATAGGCAGGCAATGCTCAAAAGAGACTATCCCAAAGCAGCCAGCAGCATATTCATACTGCAGCCACCATGAATCAGGGATGGTTTTTAATTTTCAGAATTCTACCAGGGGCATCATTAAATTAACCGAACTATGAAAAATGGACTGGTAGTTAAAAACAAGTCCATTACTGAAAACAGGAAAAATAATGACACTGACGTAAATAACAGTACATCAAGGTCAAAAGCAAAAGAATCAAGTCAACAAATAAAACATAAAAGAAGTAAATATATACCTTTTGTTATCAAACCCAACTCTGGGAATTTAGTTTCAACAAAACAATACTATCACATCTTTCCAATGTTAGTATTTTTAAAGTTATTGGTTATGTAATTCTGTGTTTAACAGTATGATATTGTGATTTATAAGAAATATATATTGGTCTTCATCCCAGTTCCTGGCACAGAGCTCCTAAAACTCTTGGAATTTCCTAAGAGTAGAGAGTGAGGAAAGTGTCTTTTGTTATGTTAATAAGGTGACTTTAGGAAAGCCCCTAGGTAACACCGGGTTGGGGGCTGGTTGTCAGGGGAGCCAACCAGGTGGTTAGAGGTTGGAAGTTTCAGCCCCACCCCTGACCTCTGGGGGAGGGGAGAGGGGCTGGAGATTGAGTTCAGCCACCAATGGCCAGTGATTTAATCAATTATGCCTACGTAACGAAGCCTCCATAAACACCAAAAAGGACGGGCTTGGAGAGCTTCTGGGCTGGTGAACACGTGGCGATTCAGGGACAGTAGGGAACTCAGAGAGCATGGAAGCTCCTCTCTCCTTCACATATATATTGCCCTATATCTCCCATCTGGCTGTTCCTGAGTTATATATTTTTATAATAAACCAGTAATCTAGTAAGTAAAATGTTTCTCTGAGTTCTGTGAGCCGCTCTAGCAAATTAATTGAACCCAAGGAGGAGGGCTGTTGGAACCTCTGATCTAGAGCTGCCCGGTCAGAAGCACAGGCAACAACTTGGACTTGCGACTGGCATCTGAAGTTGGGAGCAGGGCAGTCTTGTGGGCCTGAGCCCTTAACCTGTGGGATATGATGCTATTTCCAAGTAGATAGTGTCAGAATTGAGTTCAATTGTAGGACACCCAGCTGGTGTCTAGAATTACTTGGTAGTATTGGAAAAAACACACATCATAATTCGTGTCAGAATTGGAAACAGAAAAAGCATATTTGTGGTTTACTTGTAAATTAAATAGGGTCTTTTAGGGTCTTTAATTATATATAAGCTAGAAAATTATGAAGTTTATACCTCATTTTTTGTATGTAGTGAGGTTAACATCAAAACAACTTAACACTGGAAGGTCTCAATATCTTTTGGTTTTCTCTAAAAGTGGTCAAAGGGCCAGCCTGGTGCCATAGTGGTTAAGTTTGCACACTCTGCTTCGGCAGCCCGGGGTTTGCAGGTTCAGATCCTGGCAGCAGACCTACACACTGCTCTTCAAGCCATGCTGTGGTGGCATCCAACATACAAAACAGAGGAAGTGGGGCCGGCCCCGTGGCCGAGTGGTTAAGTTTGAACGCTCTGCTTTGGTGGCCCAGGGTTTCACGAGTTCAGATCGTGGGCATGGACCTAGCATGGCTCATCAAGCCACGCTGAGGTGGCATCCCACATGCCACAACTAGAAGGACTCACAACTAAAAACATACAAATATGTATGGGGGGGGCTTTGGGGAGAAGGAAAAATAAAATCTTAAAAAAAAAAAAAGATGTGGGGCCAGCCTGGTGGCGCAGTGGTTAAGTGCGCACGTTCCACTTTGGTGGCCCGGGGTTCATCAGTTTGGATCCCGGGTGTGGACATGGCACCGCTTGGCAAGCCATGCTGGGGTAGGTGTCCCACATATAAAATAGAGGAAGATGGGCACGGATGTTAGCTCAGGGCCAGTCTTCCTCAGCAAAAAGAGGAGGATTGGCGGCAGCAGTTAGTTCAGGGCTAATCTTCCTCAAAAAAAAAATAAAAGAGGAAGATTGGCAACAGATGTTAGCTCAGGACCAATCTCCCTCACCAAAATAACTAACTAAAATGAAATAAAAGGGGTCAAGGCACTAGTAGTTCAAAAAGAGAAAGAAATGTAAGCTCCATGTCAGCAGGAATCTATCTTGTTCCTTATTGTATTCCTAATCCCCTAGTTCAATAAATATTTGCTGAATGAAGGAACATATTACCCAGATAAATAGCAAATGGACAAGAATGTCACCTCATTATCATCTAAAAGAGGAGACTGAGGAAAGATAATACAGGACAGGCACATCCTGACTGGGAGGCAAGAGAAAAGTGAACTAAAATATACAAGGTGCAGGGCATCTTCCTAGGTGTTACATGGAAAGCCTGTGAAGGGTCATTATCATCCCCAATCCACAGATGAGAAAAACAGCTGCAGAGAAACTAAGTACCTTACCCAAGGCCACACATCTAAGGTCCCTGACCTCTCTTGTCATATGCCCCTTCCCTTCCATCTCTCCAGTTGATAACTTCACTTCATCTTAATTTAGAAAACAGAACAGTCAAATGGACCTCTCTCCCTCATCTTCCTTCCACCAACCCCTAAACCTATTTGCATCTGCAACCACATTCTCTGTCCTCCTTTCTGTTAAAATGGACGAAGCATCCCTGTACCTATCAAAGGTCAGCCCCTCCACTCACGCCCTTGATCTCATCCACCCCTTGGCCTGCATAAGGATTCCACCTGCCTGTGGCCTGAGCTCTAGGACTCTAGCCTTTTCCAGTTCCTCAGTTTGGGTTCTCCACGTGTACAGTTTGCCCCAAAACGTCTAATAACTGGTGTTTGAGAGACAGTATAGGATGAATGGTTAAGAGCACAACTAAAGGCACAGACTTCAAAGACTTGCATTCTAGACCAGGCTCGTATTTGATATGGGATCTTGAAGGGTGTTACTTAATAATTCAGACCCTTGTTTTCTTAATCTAGAAACAGATAATACTATCTCACAGGGTGGTGTGAAAACTAAGTAAGACAATCAAAGTAACACTGAGCATAATATCTGGCATGTAGTGAGAACCCAATAAATGTCTGCCATTATTATCATCATCACCATGTGACTGCTGCTTTCGTTGTTGTTAATGCTGTTTAAGTATCTGGGGCTGAGAGAAAAAAAAAAAAAAAAAAGCAAGCAGCGATGGCCGCTCCGGGTTCCACTGACAGCTCCGGGAAATGGTTTCTAACAGCTCGGCCTGGAGGGCTCTCAAGCGGAGGCTACGGCCACAGGTTCCCTGGGCCCAAGTCGCCGGGACATAGACAGGGACACACACTCAGCCCATCAACCCCATTTCTCCTTCCGCTTCCCTCAGCCCCAAACCTAGAGGCCGCAGGGAACTCCCGGGGCTCACCCAGATCCTTGTCGTTGATCCCCAAGTGATTGTCCAGCTCGGTGCAAACCTTCGACACTAAAGACAAGTACTCGAGTTTGGCGAGTTCTTCCGCGGGGCCCAGATCCGTCCCGTTCACGGCTCCGGCCACGGCCACAGCCACCGCCATGGCTACGGCTTCCCCCCGCCTCCCCACTGCCAGCCTTCGGAGCAACTCCGGCCTAGCTCCAGTCTCCACTTCCGGGTCGGCGCACCTCCCTTTTGTTTACGGTAAATTGAAATCTCCAGGAGCGTCTCGTGGCGTAACCGGATGAATCAGAGAGATCAGACAGGAAGTGCTTAAGGAAGGGACGGCCGAGTAGGTTACTCGGCCCACCGGCAGGCGCCCTCTACAGGCCAGCGAGCTTCCTGGCCGGCTCTCAGGCCCGGAAGCGTTCACTCTCGGCGTGCTCCCACCCTACGTCGGCAGAGGGCGCGCGTGGCCTGCGCTAGGGGCGCGGGGAAGAGTCAGGACCCGCCAGCGCCCGCGCAGGCGCTTTAGGAGCCTAGAGAAGGGAATCCGAATACAAGTCTGGAGGAGGCAAAACTCGCTTTACACCAGATCCGTATACTTCCGGGGCTCTGCCTCTTCGTGGTTCGTGACTATCTCAAGCGACTCTGTAACAAACGAGCAGGCGAGCAGAGTCCAGTTCTGTTATGAGCTCATTTTACAAATGAGGAAACTGACCCTTCCACTATCTAGCTGAATGACCTTGAGCAAATTAATCCCTGGGGCCTTAATTTTCTCATCTGTAAACTGGGATAATGTGGCTCTAACTGGGTTTAGGTGATGACTTAAATGAGATAACTGTTCAAAAAGCCTGACACCTAGTAAACACACTACAAATGGCAGTTAACTATAATCCCAAGGCCCAGCAAACAGTCACGGTAAAGTCTGTGGAGCACAGATCCCTTCAATCTGAGAGCCGCCAGGTTCCTCTCTTGTGAAAACTATTTCTCAACCCCCGATTTTCTCTATGACAATACCCTAAGTCCTCTCAGAATTTCTTCCCCCAAATATCAGCTGTGCTGTGAACCCAAGGTCATAAGCTCAAGTCTCCCAACTTGTACTCCAGGTCCCCGTCTCCTTTGTGGCAACCCTATGGTGAGGTGAGGATTTTCCCACACCACACTGCTCTGTGTGATGAAGAAGGATACCCAGGCCCCCCACAGTGAGTGGCCCTCCAACTGATCACAAGGGAGGAACTCAGACCCTTTTGCTTTTAGCTTCAGGCAATATTACACTGCTGCACCTTTGGACTCTATTCCTCCAACATCTCGCTATGGACCAAAGAATGGCAGACGGACAAAATCCCAGGGCAGTAGTTCTCGCTGCCTCCAAGAGCTACGTGTTTCCAGGTTCCTGAGGAATTGGTACTGTACCCTCTGAGTTCTTCCCACTTTTCCCCATGAATGGAATGAAAAATCCTTTGCTTGATTAGACGTGCTCAACTTGCCAGCTTGGAGTTAGGAAATAAGGGACTAATTCCATTTGACTTCCTTTCTTTGTGCTTACATTCTGCTATCCTCCAATATTTAACTGGAAGAGGGGAAAAAACATGAAGTTTGTTTTGTTTTAAAAGCTCTATTGGGGGGCCAGCCCGGTGGTGCAGCGGTTAAGTTCGCACGTTCCGCTTCTCAGCGGCCTGGGGATTGCTGGTTCAGATCCCGGGTGCAGACATGGCACTGCTTGGCACGCCATGCTGTGGTAGGCGTCCCACATATAAAGTAGAGGAAGATGGGCACGGATGTTAGCTCAGGGCCAGGCTTCCTTGGCAAAAAGAGGAGGACTGGCAGTAGTTAGCTCAGGGCTAGTCTTCCTCAAAAAAAATAAATAAATAAAAGCTCTATTGGGGGGCCGGCCTATGGCGCAGTGGTTAAGTGTGCATGTTCTGCTTCAGTGGCCCAGGGTTCACAGGTTCAGATCCCCAGTGTAGACATGGCACCACCTGGCATGCCATGCTGTGGTGGTGTCCCATATGTAAAGCAGAGGAAGATGGGCACAGATGTTAGCTCAGGGCCAGTCTTCCTTAGCAAAAAGAGGAGGATTGGCAGCAGTTAGCTCAGGGCTAATCTTCCTCAAAAAAAAAAAGGAAACAAATAGCCTATGCTTAGTCACTACTCATAGTACCACTCATGATGGATAAAAAATTATTTCTCACCACCCTCCGTGTAGCAACAAGGCTTTGCTTTTATGCCTATTCCTAGACTGATATATGTGTCCATCTCCAAACACAATTCCCACATCATTTCTACTCTGTCCCAACAGTGGCATCTGGTTAAGAACGTAGGGGTTGGAGGAAGGTAGAAAGCAGAGAAGAGGGGCCAGCCCGTGGCCAAGTGGTTAAGTTCTCGAGCTCTGCTTCAGTGGCCCAGGGTTTTGCTGGTTTGGATCCTGGCCGCAGACATGGCAGACATGGCACCGCTCATCAAGCCACTCTGAGGTGGCATCCTACATGCCACAACTAGAAGGACCCACAACTAAAAATACATGACTATGTACCAGGGGGCTTTGGGAGAAAAAGGAGAAATAAAATCTTTAAAAAAAAAAAGAAAGCAGAGAAGAAAGTATTGGAACTCTTAGCAACCCTAGCTTGGATGGGGGAGGGCAGCAATCATCTGTGTGTGTAACTGAAAGGTGACATTCTCAGGGAAGTTGGTGAGAAAAATCACAGTCACCAAAACAAAATGATGTCACTGAAACCAAGAAAGCCTGGCTTTTTCTGCTGGGGTATATGGGGCTTTTAGGGGAAACACCTCTGCTCTGGAAGGCAAAATCAGGACTATTTGCTTCTAAGCACATAACCGCCACTCAACTGTTACTGTTATTCACTCAGGGAGACTTCAGAAAAAATGGCACCTTCTTCACTGCTCTACTGGGGCCCTGACGCAACCCGAGAGCCTGTGAACCAACCTAAAGACATTGATGAGAAGGGCCTGAGCCCTTTCATCTGAGGACTTCGAGGACAGGGACGGGACCCCAGAGAAAGTGAAGTCATTCTTCACTCTTAACTTTTCCCCCAAATTTATCTCCAAATATGAGTCAATTCATCAAACATGTATTGAACATCTACTTTGTGCCAGGCCCTGTGGTAGGTTCTGGAAAGGATCATCAAGGGTCTGAAAGTGGAAAACCATCAAGGAAGAACTGGAATACTCTAAATGCCGCCGCCGTGGGTGGTGGCAGGGCTTTGTTTATAACTTGGCTCTCTCTGCTGCCTAAACATGAGGGCAGGTGATTGGAAGACAAAGAACAAAGCAGGGCTGCTCCCTGTCGTCTGAGAAACCATTTCTGCAAGGGGGCAGACGGGGCCAGGGCCATCCCACAGGGCCGCTCCTCTGCTTGCGATCCACTGTTTGTCTGCCTTATCTTCTAACCCCCAAGCACAGCCTCAATTTTGCCCAAAATGTCCCTGACCTAAAATTCCCTCTCTTCTTATGCCATCCACCCGCCCTCAGCAATAATGAATCTTTGGGCTCTAAATTCTCCAAAGCTTTCTAGTATTAGGCAAAAAAAACGATCCTCCTCAAAAGGCTGCTTCTTTTTTGTCACAGTCAAGCTTCCTCCTTTCTCTCTCACTTTAAGGGCTGTCTTAAAAATGTCAGGAAAAAGGGAAAAACCAGACACCCTTATGAAATGAACTTAAGAAAATGTATTCTCCCATTTCCACCTCCTCACCTTTTGTAGGATGGTAAGGAATTTTCACATATTTATTAACGAGTTAATCATCCTTTAAGGGACCTTGCTTCAGGATCTAGTATTTCTTAGACTTAGCTTAGGTTGGTTTTCTTTAAAAAGAAGTATTTTCAAATCAATATTATAAGTGTAGGTGACAAAGTGACAAGTTACATTGGGCTTCTTTTTTCTGTAGTGATATTTAGCCCCCACCTCTGGGGGGGGGGGTATTTTTGTAGCTTCTGGTTTCTGTTTGAGGTAATTCTTTAGGAATTTTTAATTTTTGCATTAGGACAGATGCAAAAAACAAGCTGAATCAAGAAGTGAAGATATCAGAGAAGAGAGGGGCTGACGTTCTTTTTGCAAGTATGTAAACAGCTGTCCAGTTCCCCCGGGCCAAAGGTCTCCTTAATCTGCACACTCTTGCCACTAACTCCAAAGAAACTGCTCCTCGGGAAACTCCATTTCTTCCCCAAGTGAAGGAGGATGAGATTCCAGCATGCCCTCCATCCCAAATCTGAAGCGCCTGGCAGAGCAAGCCTCGTGGGGCCCCTCCCCCAGCTCCCCCGGCCCCGAACCTCAGGTGGGAGAGTTTTGGTGGCAGCAACAGCTGCTGCTCTGGTGCCAGAAGAGCTGCCTCTCCGTTTTGGGATTACAGTGATTATGGTGATTTATGCCTCCAGAGTGAAAATCAGCAATCTGGTGAGGTAACTAAAAATGAACGCATCTCTTCCTAGAGTTCACTCCACCCAGCTGAGCCACCAGATAAAACCAGCATAGGGGGCAATTAGGGAGCCAAGCTCCCAATTTCAGAGCCCAGCAGAAAGAGACAGTTCAGAGGCCCGGGGTCCCCCGCCTGGTTCAGTAACGATCACAATTCCTAACGAGCATCCCCTCTGCCTCTCAACAGTGCTCCCTCCCACAAACACCAGCAAGTGGTTTCACCTTTCAAAGGAGGTCGTTTGTTCCAGGGCAGCATTTTACCCTCTTTTATTGCAAATTGGCTGAGGGAGGGAAGGGGGAAGTGAGGATGGGCCTCCATCACATGGGGATGTGTGAGGCAAAGATATTTTTCTTCTTAGTCATATATTTGCTGTTACATGACCCAGAAAGACTCTGATCTTCCCTAACTCCCACAGCCCAATCTCAAACATTGGTGTGAGTAGAATTTATACAAAAATTTTTGAAAAAGAGATGAAACATTGCTTGTTCGTCCTCGCCACTGAGCACAGGTGGAAATCCACATTCTGCTTATCCCCATGGACTTAGACCTAACGGGACTTCACATGTAACAAGCATTGATTGGGGTCACTCTCTCAGCTGCTCGGAAATCTGGATTTAAATGCAGTATTCAATCACTCCCATTTCTCATAAAGTTTTAGAGTTAGAAGGGATTTAAGAGGTAACATAATCAAATTCACTCCAAGATATTATGAGTCAATTGGTCGGGGTGTGACCTGGGCATCAGTTTTTAAAAGCTTCACAGGTGATTCTCACGTGTAGCAGAGCTTGGGAAGCATTGCCCTGATCCCCTAAGACAGGCTTTCTCAAACTCAGCACCGCTGACACTTGGGCCACCATCATTCTTTGTTGTTGGGGGTTTTCCTGTGCATTGTGGGGTGTTTAGCAGCATCCCTGACCTCTACCTACTGGATGCCAATAGCATCCCCTCCCTCCAGTTGTCACACATGTGAAAAATATCTCCAGAGATTGCCAAAAGTTCCTGGGGGAACAAAATCGGCCTGGCAGAGGGCCACTCCCTCAGTCTTCAGCTCTCATCCTCCTTGACCTGTAGGTAGCATTGTGAAACCCCTCCTTCAGAAGACTCTCCTTAATTCAGCTTTCACAGCACGGCACTCTCTGACTCAGTAGGCAAGGATGTATTGATATTCAAAACATGTTTATAGAGCGGACCTAGAAGTTGCTCAATGCCTTCTGCTCGCCTCCTATTGGCCGCTTTTCTGCAAGGGAGAATGAGAAATGTAACCTTTAATGTGGGCAGTCATGTGTGTAGGTAAGACTGGGGTTCTGGTCCTATGGTACTTTCAGGTCATGTCTTTTTCCCATTTTCCCCCCTTCCCAGTGGCTGGAAGTGCAGACGGGGTAGTGTTGTCATCTTGGACCCTATGAACAAGGTCCATGGGTTTGTGAAGCAAAAAGATAGGAGTCAAAGTCTGATCTCTCAGGGCCACCATACCAGCCCTAGACTGCTTACTCTTGAATTATTGTGTGAGAAAGAAAGAAATACACATCTGTGTGGTTTAAACTACCATTATTTGGGTGTCATTATTATATCAGCTGAACCTACATCCTAATCAATACAGATCCAATCAAATTCAACTATCACTTCTGGCTGCTCTCAGACCTCTATCTCCAGCCCCGACAATTCTCCCAAGCTCTAATCTTACATTTCAGTTGTGTATTAGAAGCTCCCGCCGCGTATCCAACTAGGATCATAAACTTAGTATATTTAAAACCAAAACCATCATTCTTTTCCTCACACTAAGTAATTATCTTTCTTTTTCCCACGCTACTCTCCCCGCTATTTTCCCTAATACTGCTGAAGAGACATCCCCTTCTCCAAGTCACCCAGGCTCCAGATCTGAGACGCTGGCTGCCCTGATGACCCCTATATCCAGTGACTAGCTCCCCAACAACCTGAGCTCCCCCTTCTCCTCTACAGGTCCCACGCACTTCAACCAAACTAAGCCACTTGCTAGTCCCTAGTCCTAAATATGCCCTATGCTTCTGGAACTATTGCAGATTCTCTACTTACCTCTACCCAGCATGCCCTTCTCCTTAAAGACATGTCTGAGCCATCCCACAGAAGTCCATCCCAAAGCCTCGCACGTGGTAGTCATGAAAATGTTTTTCAAATTGAAGAGATCAAATTGCTTGCCCAAAGCCACATGACTAGTTAGAAATGTTCTGCTATGTGATGGAGATTGCACATTCAGATGATAACCTACGTTTCCTGCTTTTCTTATTGGGCTGACAAGGTCACGAGGACGTGGGCTTCTTAGGAAAAGGTAGTGATTTGAGAAAATCTAAACTGCAATTTAAATAAGTGTCCTGCTATTCTGAGCCTTTGGCACATCATGCACTGTAATTATTTTCATGCGTCTGTGTAATACAAGATAAAACGTAAGCAATTTCTGTATTTTTGGGGACTAGATGTGAATCTTCCAAACCTGTGCCAGCATGCCTGGTTCCTTATTGGCCAGGAAGCATTTAGAATACGGAGAGATTTTTCAAATTGAAAATCACTGTGGGATCCTCTGGGACTGTTTTAAACAAATCAGAGGGTACCAAGGTCAGTATCTGAGCCATGTGGCCCGCTCTTGTTCTGTAAGAACAATTAAATGTCTTCAGCCAACCTATTTATATGGCCATGTTTTTTTAAAGATTTTTGAGCCACAGGAAAAAGAAAGAGAGTCAGTGTTTATTGGGCACCTACTTAGGCACGGGGCTGGATACTTGAGTCATTATCATCGCAACCCTAGGAGGCAGGGAGGAACTGCAAGATACGAGGAAGGAGGGAGACAGGCAGAAAGGCCATTTGGCCAGGCCTCAAATGATGGAGCCTCCAGTTTTGATTGCTTTTCAGAAGCCAATCTGAGCAGGGTTGGTTTAAGCCTCCGACTCTTTCTGAGTGCCACGTAGCACCCAACTGTCTTGACCGGGTTAGTCACTCACAGCTGCCTGTGAATTCCAGCTGGGTCTGTGATCAAGAAACTGTCCCTTTGGCCATGTAGGAGAAGGTGCTCAGGTTATTATCACTCCTGCTCACGAGGAAAGCTTTCTTCCTCCAGAGCACAAGGGAACATGCTCTTTGGGTGTCATTCAGTTATTTCAGTAAATATAAAAGAAAGACTGATGTATTGCACATGCTCTTGGTGTTATAAATTGCGCACAAAATGACATATTATTAACGTATTTTTATTACAGTTTTAAATTTCTGATTTATAAAAAAATCTATTCCTTATAATTTTCTAAATTTTACCTTTCTCTCTGCTGGTTTTAAAGCTGGCTTACATAAAACAGAAAGGTTTCACATTCAATTACGTTCTTTTATGCCTACACTAGTGTTTTTTGTCTTTTTGTCAGTTCTGTAATAATAGCCTTCAGATCAGTTTGCTTTTTTTAATATTCACAGTTTCATTTAACATTTTTAAAGGTATTATTTAATTAGACACTGAATTCCAGAATTTAAGTCTTGCCTAGGAAATAATTTAGGTTTAAAAGTAACTGCTTTACACACGTTTGGTATGTGGAAGTAGGTATTGCAGGTCACCAAATTTCTTTGTACTAATACATTAAAGTTTTTCTGGTTTGTCTCATTATTTTTTAGCCCCCAGTACTAGCTAAATCTAAAGGCTAGATGAAGGTGTCAAAATGTGAGGGTTGTATACCTCGTTGTGGCATTGGACGGTATTATTAGTCCCATTTTACACAGGAGAAAACTGAGGCTCAGAGAGGTGAAGTAACTGCATGGGTGGGTTAGCTGCCTGACTCAGTGAATTTCCCAATCTCTGGGAATGGTTTTGTCTCCACCGCTTGACAACCCCCCCAACCCCGCCCCTTATCACAGTTGATTGGTCTGTGACCAGACACTTGAGGGAAGCCAGACCAATCAGACTTCTGCTCCAGGATTTCTGAAATTGGAATTGAGAGAAGAGACCACGCCTTCTCTAAAGATAAAGTTATGATCCGTGAGACACAAGAGCTACCAGAAGCTATGATCCCCTCTCTGAGGAGAAAGCTAGACAGAAAGAATAAAGCCAACACGCAGGGAGAAAAAAAAATCCCAGAGAGGGAAGAATGTCCTGGGGGCATTAAAATCCCTGACTTCAGGGGCCGGCCCGTGGCCGAGTGGTTAAGTTCGCGCGCTCCGCTGCAGGTGGCCCAGTGTTTCGTCGGTTTGCGAATCCTGGGCGCAGACATGGCACTGCTCATCGAGCCACGCTGAGGCAGCATCCCACATGCCACAACTAGAAGGACCCACAACTAAGAAGATACAACTATCTATCAGGGGGCTTTGGAGAGAAAAAGGAAAAAAATAAAATAAAATAAAATTCCTGACTTCAGTTATCCCTGATTCTCAGTTCCCTAGGATCCTTCTCCTGGATCCCTGTTTTTGCCTAAACTGGGTCTAGCTGTCTTTGTGCAATTAGTAACTGGCAGAGCAGAGAGGCCTGGATCGGAGGGTCTGACTCCCTAGCACATGCTCTTTCTGCTGCAGGAGATCAAGTTCACCTGATCACTCAGATCTTGTCTCTGACAACGTGGGAGTGAACAGCGCTAAGGCACAGAACCCAGCCCTTCAACTTCACGTGATTCACACACATATTCAGCCTCGATCTCTCACAGCATGTGGGAAGCTGGTGTTCCCACTGGTGTTGTACATTTCAAATGACACGTGCACCGAAGGGCATGGGTTCGGGAGGAAATGCAACACTCCCAGCTATGTGTCTACACTGGACTTGGGTGGCATGATGAATAATCAGCCCCACGAAGCCACACCCAGGCAAACTCGTACAGACTTGGAAGCATGGGAAGGGAAAACAGAGGAAGTGGAAAATCTGAATTAAAGGCAACGGCAACAGGTCTCCATACGGTTATATGCTTTGCTGCTTCCAGAGTATTTTCCCACACATCTTGTTTTGGGTCCCATGGCAACCCTGGAGGGACAGAGAGCAGGTACAGTATTCACTACACTTTATAGAGAAGAAAACTGAAAAGACACCTATGAGCGTGTCAGGAGCATAGCATAGCTCACTAAATTCATTCATTCATTTATTCATCCCCTCCATGTGCTACCAATGCCCAGTGCCCATTTGATGAATGAACAAATGTAGCTCAGAGGCATGAAGTGACTTGTCCAAGGCTTAGGCACAGCTAAGAAGAGGCAGAGAAAGCATTTAAACTTGGGTTGTCTCGCTCTGCACTTCACTCCAACAATGCCACATCCAAAACGGTGTGCGTTTCTATCCCCTTCATGAATTCATGTATTACAAGTTCAGAGACCTGAATTCCCCACTTGATGAGAGAGGAACTTCTCATGCCTGCCAGCCCTGCAGAAACTTCTTCAAATAAATGCTTCCTGCCCCTAGAAATTATTACATCTTCTGGCACTGAAAGGTCTTGCTTCTCCAGCAAGCTGTTTCAGAAACCCACACTCCAGCACAAAAATACTCAGGAAAAGAAGAATGATTCCTGGGGATGATTTATGGATCAGACACGCCATCTCAATCCTCTTTTCGCTACTCTCAATGGCATAGGCAGCTAGTTCGAGGAGGCAGGAGGACATTCCATTGCCGAAATCCCGTGGAAGTGAAGACCTGCCCTTTTATGGTAGGCAAGCCCAGCGGCAGAAAATGTGATTTCTTCTGCTGAGCACACGAAGATGATTGAGGCCTGTCATTGCTTTATTCCCTTGTCACCAGAAAAATATCAGTTCAGAAGTCATATGCAGAAATTAGATCAAAACTTAAATGGGGGCGAAGGCGTTGCTGTCACTTGGGGAATCTCCCCCAGCTGAGGTTGCAGAAGCTCTTCCTGCATTGCGTGGGAGGCATCTGTCCCCGACTCCCCCGGTACTTGACAGATGCTTCTCTTCCCCTGGCAGGCAGAATCAGCAGAGTGTGACTCTCTAACTCAGATCCATCTTGGACCTCAGAGTTCCTGGCTAGATTCCAACCAGACCCAATCTTGAGGAAATCATCTTGGGAAGATGATTTGCTCCTTAGGGCAGACTCTTCGGGGCCAGCCACGAGCAACCTGGGATCCCCCTGGGCTTTGGAGAAAATGAGAACTCAGACTTGTCCCAGGTCTCGGGGTGGCTCTGGGCAATAGGTAACTCATGCCAGCAATCCAGCAGAGCAGCTGAGCTAAATGCTTTAGTAGTGTGGCTACCCCATGGTTGATCGCCTCAAACCTCAAGCCAACAAACTGGATTGTAAACTGCATCGGTCCCCCCAGGTTGGTGAGTGGTCTCTGGAGAATTTACTGATACTCGCCAAAGTCATCAAGAGACTGACTTAGAAATCAGGAGGCCAAGTTGACCATTTATAATGAGGATGAAGCTTCCCAGTGGTGGTACCCCAGCCTGGAATCGTGCAGGCACCAGGACCACATGGCACTTTCATCAGCTGAACAGTCCTAGCTGACTTACTGGATGGGGGTCTCTTCAGTGTGTAGAGTCATAAGGCCCTGAGCAAGCTTCTCAAAGGGCAGCAGTTGTCTTAAAATTTTATCTTTCCCTATTTCGCAACATTATCCAATTTTTAAATCTCAAACACTCCATCCCCAGGGAAATGGTTAAATGAATCATGGTACATCCATACAGTGAACACAGGCAGCCAGAAAGTGGCAGAGTGGTATAAACAGTAAGATTCCATTGTTGTTTCTTTTTTAAAGAATAGATTATACAGATATAAACATACTTGGAAACATATGCTTTTAGACATGTTTAAGCTGGAAAGAAGTACAAGAAACAGGAGAGAGAACTAAGGAGGAACAATTAATTTTCTCTTGATATCCTTTTATTCAGTCTAACATCTTTATAACGGAGCATCTATTATCTTTAAATTTTTTTAAACAAATTCTATCCTTCAATCTTTTTTCAGAATGCTGTCAGCCCAGCACCTGTCCCACCTGACGGTTGTCTGGATCACTAGTTGCCCAGTGAGCTTGCCCTTGAGCTTGGCAGGCCCCAGTGACCTGTGACTCCGAGGCATCTTCCCGGCCCGCAGATGCAGAGGGGGAGGATTCAATCAGTCGACCCCGTTATAGGCCGGTGATTCACATGGCCGTATAATCACTTCTTCCTAGAAACAGTGATGAGCAGAGACCTGGGTCAGTTAAGCGGGACAAAGCCACATTATTAATGCTCCTTCTGATCATCTTAGAACATGCTGTCAAAACAAAGGATGTGGAGTTATTGTTTAATGGTTACAGAGTTTCAGTTTTGCAAGATGAAAAAGAGTTCCCTGGAAAGATGGTGGTGATGGTTGCACAACAAGGAATGTACTCAATACCACTGAATGTGCACCTAAAAACGGTTAGGAGGGGGCCGCCCCGCGGCCGAGTGGGTAAGTTCGCGCACTCCGCTTCCGCCGCCCAGGGACTCACCAGGGTCGGATCCTGGGCGCGGACATGGCACTGCTCATCAGGCCACACTGAGGCGGCGTCCCACATCCCACAACTAGAAGGACCCACAACAAGAATATACAACTATGTACTGGGGGGCTTTGGGGAGAAGAAGAAGAAAATAAAAATAAATAAATAAAGATTGGCAACAGATGGTATCTCAGTTGTCAATCTTTAAAAAAAAAATGGTTAGGAGGGTAAGTTTTACGTGATGTGCATTTTACCACAATTTAAAAAAATGCATGCAGATAGCCACTCTTCCATTCAACTTCACTTACTAAATCACACTTCACACATCCGTTAAATCACAGTTTATTTTTTTAAAAGATAACAAGAAAATAAAACAAAAACAAATCCTCTACCCCTTTTTTGTGTGTGAGGAAGATTGGCCCGGAGCCACCATCCAGTGCCAACCCTCCTCTTTTTGCTTGAGGAAGATTGGCCCTGAGCTAACATCCATGTCCATCTTCCTCTATTTTATATGTGGGAGGCATGCTGCAGCATGGCTTGATAAGAGGTGCATAGGCCCATGCCCAGGATCCAGGTCAGTGAACCCCAGGCCGCCAAAGTGGAGCACCTGAACTTAACCACTATGCCACATGGCCAGCTCAACCTCTACACTTTTTTTTTTTTTTTTTGAGGAAGATTAGCCCTTAGCTAAGGAAAACTGGCCCCAAGCTAACATCCATGACCATCTTCCTCTACTTTATATGTGGGATGCCTGCCACAGCATGGCTTGACAAGCGGTGCATAGGTGCACACCCGGGATCCGAACTGGTGAACCCCCGGCCGCCAAAGTGGAACACGCGAACTTAAACTCTGTGCCACCGGCTGGCCCCAACCCCTACCCTTTTTTTAATGCATTCTATCTGAAAGCAGAACCAAGGACAGCCACTGGGATTTTGGCAAACTAGGCCCACTCCCTCCTCAAAACAAAAGTCTTTCATTATATGACCCAACTCTAAAGAGATCTTTTTCTCCCTATTACAGGATGTTATTTTTAAAAGGAAAGATTTTTGTAGGACACTAAGAAGGGAGCCATTTGTAACCTTCTTGTAAAAGACCAGGACAAATGAAAATTAATTGTAAGCCCTTGAGGGTGACAGACAAATAATGCGCCAAGATGCATAAAACGAAACAGTGGCCCTTCCCGAGGGGCCCGAGCAGACATCCCAGGAGCTTCTCCTGCAGGTCATTGCATCCGTGTTTTCTCGTCAGTCACTCATTAACATCCAGTCGTCCGGCCAAGTCACAGAGGAGATGTGCCAACTCAGAAAAACCGGGAACGTGTGGCAAGTTCTGCACGTAAAAGAAGTTTACTGTTGCAGGATAGTAATCTATCTGGTGAGTGGAAAGGACAGGCTGGCCCTTGGTCCTTTTCCTGATTTCCAGTTTAAATCTGAGCAGACCACGGGTCTGGAAAAAATGCTTCTCTTCTCAGAGATTCTGGAAAAATTATAAGTAGGAAATATTTTGAAAAATCTTTTGAGCCAAGAAATGGCACAGGTCCACATCCACTTTGCCACCCAGAGGCCGACTGCTTCATTTGCTGCTGCAAGAATTCTCTCAACTTCCCTTCTTCAGCCTCAATTTTGTCATCTGTAAAGTGGGGTGATAGCAGTGCCTACTTCACGTGGTAGTGGTTAGGATTAAACGAGCTAACACTGGCACAGCGATCAGCACAGAACCCGACACATGGCACTCAAGCAGTGTTAGAGATAACGCCACCGTCACCATCACCACCTGTGTTATTTCAGGTGTTCCCAACTGTGTCCTTGCCTCAGTCGCAGCCAGCTCTTTGCCAATCCCACTCTCTCTTAGTCATTATTTATTGTTGATTTGGAAATATTTTCCTTGGCCCTGTTTTTTGTCCTCTCTACAGATTTCCCCATGTGTTACCCAGTTTACTTTACCAGCAAGAGCCTGACAAGGTCATTTTCACAATCCCCCTATCTCATTAGTGATCAGCGGACTGGATGCCCCACGGGCTAGAGGTAATTATGGCTTTACCTACAAAATAGCTGACCTTGAAAAGCTGTAGTTGAGAGGCAGAAGTAAGTTGCCCAACCATCCTGGGTTGTCTGGGACTGAGAGGGCTCCCAGAATGTGGGACTTTGGGTGCCAAATCTGGAAAGTTCTAGGCAAATGAGGACAAATTGATCACCATGGGCAGAAGAGCAGAATGTAGGCTCTGGAGGCTAGATTCAATTCTGATCCTGCCACTTCCTAGCTGTGCAACTTTGGCCAAGTGACTTCCCCTCTCTGACCCTTAGTTTTCCCTTCTGTGGAATGGAGATAGTAGAAGTATCTACATGGGACTGTCGTGAGGATTAAATGAGTTAATAATGTAAACAGCTCAGGATAGGGCCTGGCACATAGTAATTGCGTGATACTTGTCACCTACTATTAGTGAGTCAAAGTTGTGTAACATCAACGCATAATCCAAATGGACAATAAAATGTCTGCTGACCAGACACAATCTAATCCGGATCTTTAACGAAGTTTGTTTGTTTCAGCACTTCTCTTTTGACTGGAAGATACGAAAGCAGAACAATACTTTGCTCCCCCCAAATGTAAAGTCCAGGCCCCATCTTTGGTGTCATGTCAGTTTTAGCCTAAATGCCCTACATACATCTGCTGTACGTATCTGCCGTTGCTGGCCAGGAGCCATCACTGCTAATGGTGATCATAACTACTCCCAAGCAAGGCCCTTGTTCCTGGATCAAGAAACATCCAATCACCTTTACACACTCTTCTAGAATCACAGACCAGGACAATGTAGCCCTCCTTTAACCAGAAAACTCCATTATTCAGAACCTCCTCTCCTCCCAAACATGCTAGTTTATCAAGATATTCCTGTACTAAACAAGCCAGTCCTAGAGATGTATTTACATCACAAAGGTAACAGATAGTTGCTATGGGTTGAAATGTGTCCCTCCAAAAGATACCGTGGTGAGGATTCTGCAGCCTGTTACAGCGTGTGGGTTTTTCGCCACACCACCAAACAGTTCTCCGATACCCGCTGGGTGTCCTACAGCTTAACTCAATTCTAGCACCGTCTACCTGCAGATAGCGTTGGATCCCACAGATAAAGTCTCAGTCCTATAAGACAGTCGCCTCTCCCAACACTGCAGACACCAATGGCAAGTCCAGGCTGTTCCCTGCGCTTCTGACCAATTAGCTATAGACTGACCAGCTAGAGATCAGAGGTTCCAATGACCCCTCCTTGGGTTCGATTAATTTGCTAGAGTGGCTCCCAGAACTCAGAGAAACATTTTACTTGCTAGATTTCTGGTTCATTTTAAAAGGCTATAACTCAAGAACAGCCAGATGGAAGAGATACACAGGGCAAGGTATGTGGGAAGGAGAGAGGAGTTTCCTTGCTCTGAGCACACCACTCTCCCTGAATCTCCGTGTGCTCACCAGCCCAGAAGCTCTCTGAACCCCAATCCTTTGGGGTTTAATCGAGGTTTCATTACATAGGCACGACTGACTAAATCATTGAGTATTAGCAATTGAACTCAATCTCTAGCCCCTCTCCCCTCTCTGGAGGTGGCGGGGGAGGGGGTGTGGGGGGGGCCCCCGGGGGGGGGGGTTGAAAGTTACAATCCTCTAATCACATGGTTGGCTCCCCTTAGCAACCAGCCCTGATCCTTAGGTGTGATCCAAAATTCACCTTATTACCTTCACAAAAGACATCCTTGTTGCTCTCATCACTTAGGAAATGCCCAAGGGTTTTAGGGGCTCTGTACCAGAAATGGGAATGAAGGCCAAATACTGTATATATTTCTTTCTATTTTTTTTTTTTTTGAGGAAGATTAGCCCTGAGCTAACATCTGCCTCCAATCCTCCTCTTTTTGCTGAGGAAGACTGGCTCTGAGCTAACATCTGTGCCCATCTTCCTCTACTTTATACGTGGGATGCCTACCACAGCATGGCTTGCCAAGCAGTGCCATATCCGCACCAGGGATCTGAACCAGTGAACCCCAGGCTGCCGAAGCAGAACGTGCAAACTTAACCACTGTGCCACAGGGCCGGCCCCTATATTTCTTATTAAAAATCACAATATCGCAGTAGTCTTAACCCCCAGTACTGTGCATGTGACCTTATTTGGAAATAGGGTCTTTGCAAACAATCAAGTTAAGGCCATTAGAATGGGCCTTAGTCCAATATGACTGGTGTCCTTATAAAAAGGGAAATTTGGACACAAAAGCAGGCACACACAGGGAGAACTCCAAGTCAAGATGAAGGCAGGGATCAAGATGGTGCATCTACAAGCCACGAAACACCAAAGAGTATTAGCAAACCACCAAAAGCTGGGGAGACGCATGGAAGATTCTCCTTCATTGCCCTCAGAAGAAATCAACCCTGCTGACACTTTGCTCTTGGACTTCCAGCCTCAAGAACTGTGAGACAATACATTTCTGTTGTTCAAGCCACTCGGTCTGTGGTACTTTGTTGCGGCAATGCTAGCAAACTAATACAAAAGTGAATAAAATCTTTCAGTACCTACCACATGCCAAGCACTTTATCTTCATATCATCTCCTATTATGTGCAGAACTCCATGCTGGGCACCACGAGGAAAGGAAAGATAAGGCTTAGATACCCAGGTGGTATCAGGGAAGGCTTCCTGGAGGAGATGGACCTTGAATGATAAGTAAGAAGATATGGATCAGTGGAGAGGAGAATAGGAATAATCCATGGGCAGGAACAGAACAGGCAGGCGCGTGAGACACAATGGAAAGAACAGGCACTGTGAGCAGTTGGAATTTGCTGAGGCCTAGCCTCCCTGAACGGAACTGGTGGGACAGACAATTGGAAAGTAGATTGGGAGTCAATCCTCCAGGGCAGTGAATGCCAAGCAAACAGTAAAGAGCCAATAAACCAGAACCCAACTACCTGGAGCCCTCAAAACAGATGCTTAGGGGCTGGCCCCGTGGCCTAGTGGTTAAGTTTTCGCCCTCCGCTTCAGCAGCCCAGGGTTTCGCCAGTTCGAATCCTGGGCATGGACACAGCACTGCTCATCAAGTCACGCTGAGGTGGCGTCCCACATGCCACAACTAGAAGGACCCACAACTAAAAATACACAACTGTGTACCAGGGGGCTTTGGGGAGAAAAGGGAAAAATAAAATTAAAAAAAAAAAAAAGGATGTTTATTTTGTTTCTATGCTTTTTTAAAAAAAAGAAAGATGCAAAGTTTTAAGTGATATTAATGTATCGGATAGAATTTCTCTATTGAGGCACAACATATGTGAAAGCTCACAGTGCTTGGCACACACAGTAGGTGATCGGTAGATATATAAGCTAATGTTTTTAAGTGTTAGTGAAAGAAACCCTCCAACCCATGCTTCAGGACAGGAAATGATTCTGGAGGAATGGAAGTAGTCCTGCTGATGAGCATCGAGGCTGCCCCAGGGAGAGAGGCCCAAGGCTTCCTGGCCTACATATTGATCTACATCATCCTCCAGGAAGCATAGGACGTCCTCACCTGATTCATATCCAAAGTTATAGGACCACCCAATAACCAGACCCCACCTGCGCTGATACTTCTCACGATTTTTTTCATGATCTTTCCTTTGTCTTGTAAAGAAATAGCTCGCATACCCATGCCTTATAAATTTAGCCCTACCCTCAACCCATTGCAGCTCTTCATTGCCCATGAGTCCTATCCCTATGCTACTCCCTGCTATTCTCTGAATAAAAGAGCACTGCTGCCAGACCTTGAGAGTCCAAGAATCTTTCTTTCAACTCCTCGGCTCACTGAGCCCACATCACTACCACGACCTCAAGCTATCTGAGCATCAGACTTTTCCTCCTTTTTTGCTAAAGAGGGTGCTCTCTTTAAGCTGGATATGTCTGTCTGTGAGAAACATGATGCCCTGTTCATTCATTAAACAAATGCTTATCGACAATCTTTTAAGTATCAGGCACCATTGCAGGCACTGATGATGGACACTGGAAACAAGACAGAAATGTCTCTGCTCTTGTGGAGGTTCCAATGTAGCCAGAGAGCCAGACAACAAACAAGGAAACAGATCAATGAGTAAGCAGGAGGATGGCTGATAGCAATAAGGACTATGGAAAATAGAAAGCAGGGTGATTAATTCATTCACTGTTTACGCAACAAGATGTAGGAGCATCTGCAATGGGCCAGGCACTGTGCTAGGTGCTAGAGATACGTCAACGAGCAAAACCTGACAGAGATCCCTGCCCACTGGACCTTATGTTCCAGCTCCTAGAGGTGATAGAGAGTGTAGGGGTAGAGGGAGGGATTCTATTTCAGAAGCAGTGGTCAGAGGAAGCCTCTTTGAGGAAGAGAATTTTGAGCTGAAGAGGAAGTCTCTCCAAGAACCTGGGAGGCAAATCACAGATGCAAAGGCCCTGGGGCGGGAAGGTGGCTTCCAGAAACGGAAGGGAGGCCAGTGGAGCCAAAGCAAAGCAGGAGGGAACTGACACTTTCTGGAAATCTCCAAAGGTTCTCAAACTTCCAAACTGCAGTGAGGCAGAGGAGCCCTGGGACACTGGACATAGGAGTGGGAATGGAGAGGGGATGGTTTTCACTTCCATTCTCCACTCACCCATTTTTCCTGTGCCTGGAACAGAACCCTGAAAGGGACTCATCCAGCTTTCCAGGCAAGTGAGGAAGCACTGGGGGGCCACCACCGACCAGGCCAGGAGCCAGTCTCCCCTCTCCAAACTCTGGAGGCTTCCTCTGCCAGATGCATTCTCTCCCCCTTGCTGAAGAGAGCGGAGGCACCCAGGGCAACATGCTATGACGGTTACACCAGATCTTTCCTGCCCCCAAGTTCCAACCACCTCTCACTTCTCAGCTTCCTTAGAGCTCAGAATTTCCGTCTGCCCCCAGGTGCAGAACCATGTGAGAGGAACTGCGTTTTGATCTTCTGCTTTTTAGGTCTGTTTGTTTTCTCCACCTAGGGAACTCCCTCCACCCCCAAGCAGCCTAGACAAACCCACTTTCATTTTTGTGTATTTCCCACCTCCAGGTGTGAGGCTGTCAGGGCAGCAACTGGCAGAGAAAGGCCTCTCCAAGGGCGGCCTGGCTGCCAAGGTGTAACAGGATGCTTTTCAGGGTAATTGACACTGGAAGTAGATGTCGGAAGTTATCCTTAATTTGCAGCTGACTGGCATTTCACACAGTGACAAAACTCACTGGTCCTCATGGTATGGGGCCAGGTCAGTATTGCTTTTGCATCTCTGTCTCTCTGTGTCTCTCTCACACACACTATGATTTGCCACCTTTCCTTTTAAAAACTTCAGAGGACAAAAGGGAGTTTGGAGCCACAAACCCAGAGCTGGCAGGCAGGGACAGGGCGGGTCAGGACCTTCACTTCAACAGTCCTGACACTCATTGCGTGTAAGAATGAGCCATCCTCCCTCGCCCCAGGGCTCGGCACTTCCTCTGCTCCGAAGCCACGTCTGGGAAGGCTCTCCTACCCTCAGAGTGCTGAGAAATTGGCTCCTTTCTTGAACTGCAAGAGCAGGGCTGGGGATAGAGAGGTGCCAGGTGAGAACTTGGAGGAAACCCAATCTTAAACGAGGTTGGACAGTTGCCTTTTTGGAAATATCAAGTTTCCAGAAGCTGGTGGAATCAATATTGTCCTGATGAACAACCCTGACAGGGTCTTCTATAGAGAAACAGGGAATCCAGTGGAGCAGAGGCCCCAGTTCGTGGTCCTGGGAGGAGACAGTGAGGTCACCAACGGGTGGCTTAGAGAAGCTTCACCTGTCCCTCTAACCAGCCTCGCGAGCTGTGATGGGGACGATTGACTTATATTGACTGTTTCCCAATCTTTTCTAAAGGGCACGATCGCACTTCCACCTTCCATGTGGTCATCCTTTAAGCCCTCCTGGATAGAAATTTTGAAGCCACGCTGGTAAAAAAATAATAATAATAATAACTCAGAACCTGTTATTGAAACCAAAGGGGGCTCCTTCTGGAGAGTTAAATCAGACTTCCCATCAGAAGTAGTTCTCTCACAGAGTAAAGTACATTTGCAGCAAATAGGAGACCATGCGGAATCATTTCTAGAGTCACGGCATCGCCGAACAAAGGGAAGCAGGAACGTTTATTTCAGATGGGGGTGAATGTTCAAAATGGAGAGGTGGGTAATTGCTTGCGCAGGCTCAGTTGGAAAACATGCTTCCACGCACCATGCAGGTTACAGTAACAAGGCCTGAGCTCCTCCTGGAGAGATCTTAGCATTAAAAGCAAGGCAAAGGTCGTAGGCAGAGCTCTAGCTCTCTAGCGAGGCTTGGTCTGGTTCAGGGTGGTTGGTGATTGCATCTCCTTAACATAACAAAAGGAAAAAACAGTTTGGAAAAACAGTTAAATGCTTCCAAACCCACCCTTGAGTTCCTCGGGGCAACTAGTCAGTGATAAAACCCGCTCAAGACCTTCTGCCGTCCATACTCATAAGTTCAAAATGTTTTACATTTATAGAACACTTCACAATTTACACACCTCTTTCCCCATAAATTATTGATTTCAATTTCATGACAAACTTTTGAGGTAATAGGTAGGGGTGATTAGCCCCTTTTTACTTCAGAGGAAACTGATGCTCAGAGAGATTAGGTAACTTGGCTAAGGTCACCCAGCTAATACAGGAAGCAGTGAAATACAGACCCAGATCTGAGCATTAGGATTCTTATTTCAAAAGGCTTAACACCTCTTACCCCCTGCTCCAAGTCACCTCAGATCCACCTGGATCTCAGTGGTTGGCAAACGGAGACCACACGTGCTTGGGTCGGCCAGGGAAGACGGGGAACTAGCTTTCCCACCGGAGGTGGCAGTGCTGTGCTGTCAGTGACAGCCTTGTTACAATGATTAAATCGTCCTGTGTCCATGACAGATTGGAAGATTGGGAGGCAGGTGGACTATGAACCCGAGAGCACCTGTGGGACAGCCCAACCACCGGGAGCCATCCATCACGGGGAGCTGGCAGCACCCGGATGGGCTCCTCCAGCTCCTCTGGGGACTAGACAGCCAGGGGCCCTGATGAGCCAGACATTATCTCCTGCCATTTGCATCTAAAATTCCTCATTTTTTGGCATGAATTGATGGAGGAGGCACAAAGAGGGGGTGTAATGGGGTTGGCACTTTCACTTCCTTTCTGACCCCATTTAGGGCAGCCTCCGGGGAGGGGTTGCCCAAAGGGTAAATGACTTTAGGTGCTGAGCAGGAATACAATTAGGCAACTCGGCCAGGAAGCGTCAGAGGCCTGTGGAGGGCAATTTGGCAGACTCTTTCAGACTTTCAATGAATGAATTTATCCTGCAAATATATTCTCTCATGGGTCAAATGAAGCATTCACAGAGGCATCCATTGCAGCATTTGTCCATGGGTTGAACAAATGTCTGTTAAACACTGCAGATAGCAGGAAATACGCCGACGTAGCTGCCCTCATGAGCTTTCATTCTAGAAAGGAAACATCTATTCATTAAATCTTTACTGAGCCCCCACTATGTGCCAGGCAGTGTTCTAGGATACAGTTGCCAAAAACATACAGGCTGCCCAGTTAAATGTGAATTTCAGATAAACACAATATTTTTTTAGTATAACTATGAATCAAATGACCTGCCCTCTTGGGCTATAAGTATGGGACATATTTACACCAAAAAATTACTCATTGTTTATCTGAAATTCACATTTAACTGGAAAGATTATTTTAATTTGCTAACACTGGCAACCCTATTCTAAGAACGTTGCTCGTAGGAGCAAAAGTTCAGAAACAACCTAAGTGTCCATCATTAGGGGACTTGTTAAGTAAATTATAGTAAATCCAAACAATGGGAAATTGTTACCAAAAAAATAATAAGGTAGATGTATATAATGATTTGGAATTATTTCTAGGATGCATAGTTAAGCGAAAAGAGGAAGGTCCAAAATAGTATAGAAGTTATTCCACCATCTGGGAAAGAAAAAGAAATATGGAGATATGTACGTAAACGTTCATCACAGCATAGACTCTCTTGGAAGGTGCCCAGAGATGGATAACAGCGCTTGCTTCTGCAGAAGGGGAACAAGAAAACTAGGGTGCCACAGGTTTCCTTGAATCAGGACACCCCAGGAACATAATCCCTCACAGAGTCATTCTCCACGCTCACCATTGCTCTGGTCGTGAGCTCAGAAGAGAAACCACAGCAATAAAATAAACATAAATCAAAGCCAACCATGTTAATGAAATGGATCCGAAGGGTCAGTGTGGCAGTCAGGACATTAGAATTCAGACAGCTTTAGTATCTTCCTGGACAAATTACTCGAATTGCTGTCAGAGGTATCCCAAAGTTCACATAAAATATGCCTCCTGGCTCATTGAGCTCCCGTTTCCCCGGCAGTAAATTATTAACTGAACAAGCTCGAGCTGGTACAGCTGTTCCCAACACAGGCCTGACATCCACACAGAAACTGCTCAATAATTTGTCCTTGAAGTGACCCAGTGTTCAATCTCGCTCTCCCTGAGCAGTACCCGGCTGCGGGCCAAGAAGCCGCCGTACAGTGTGCTGCTCCTTTTGGGAGCGGGGCGCAGAGTACCCATGGAGGGGCCAACGGTGGCCCTGCAGCCTCAGAGCAGCGGTCCGTAACCCAGGAGTCAGCAACCTGGTAAGGCCGAGGCACCAGGGGAGCCCACAGTGGCCTCTGGTGCGAAAGAGGCTCCGTGTGAGAAGAGAGCACAGGCTGAAGGGAGAGGGGGTGGAACGAAGAAGAGAGAAGAAATATCAGCTTTGGGACAAAGTATATGATCTCGAAGAGCAGCTTCCACCTCTTTACCACCCCCAGCTCAGCCCCTGGAAGTCCTTCCGGTCCTTGAGTCTCAGCTCAAAGGACATTTCCTCCAGGCGGCTTTCACAGATTGCAGCAGAACAACAGTGCTACACAAAGAAATCATAATAGCTAACATTGGCAGAGAGTTTTACATGTGCCACCTACATGACCCTATTTAGTCCCCCCAATTCTTTCAGGTGGACATTACTTCCGCCCCAATTTTTCAGATGAAGAAAGTGAGGTACAGAGAGGTTTAGTAATCTGCCCAAGGTCACACAGGTGGCAAGTGGTGCAGCTGGGGCCAGACAGTCTGACTGAAGAGCCCTTACTTTTAGCTTCTCAGTGCTGCCATTTCCTCCTTCTGCCTCACTGTGTGCCCTCAAGAGGGTCAGACTTTTCTTCTTATGGTGTGGACAGTGGTGTTCAAGCTTCACTTCTCCACCCCCACCCCTGGCAAAGCTCCATTCAGCACAGGGACTATGTCTTACTCATCTCCCTGTTCCTCCAGCAATGCAATACAGTGTCTAGCACATAGCAGCTACTTAAAAAATAGTAATTCCCAAGGGGCCAGCCCAGTAGCACAGCAGTTAAGTTCACACACTTCACTTCAGCGGCCCGGGGTTCACCGGTTCAGATCCTGGGTGTGGACCTACACACCACTTGTCAGGCCATGCTGTGGCAGGCGTCCCACATATAAAGTGGAGGAAGATGGGCACGGATGTTAGCTCAGGGCCAGTCTTCCTCAGCAAAAAGAGGAGGATTGGCAGATGTTAGCTCAGGGCCAATCTTCCTTGGGAAAAAAACAAAAAAGCCACAATGAAATATCACTACACTCCTATTAGAATGACTAAAATAAAAACTACTGACAATACCAAATTCTGGCAATGAGAAAGACAACTGGAACTCATCCATTGCTGGTGAGAACGCAAAATGGAATAGCCACTCTGGAAGATAGTTTGGCAGTTTCTTTTCAAGTTAAACATGCATATATTTACCCTATGACCCAGTAGTCCTACTCCTGGGCATTTACCTTGAAGAAATGAATATTTATGTCCACACAAAAACCTGCTCATGTATATTTATAGCATCTCTAGTCACAATTGATGAAAACTGGAAATAGCTCAGGCGTCTTTTAGTGAGTGAATGGATAAACTGCAGTACATCCAGGCAATGGAATACTACTCAGCAATAAAAGGAAGAAAGTTTTGGGACACACAACTGGGATGAATCTCAAAGGCATTTACGCTGCTTGAAAAAGGCCAGTCTCAAAAGGTTACGTGCCGTATGATGTCATTTACATGCCATGCTCAAATGATAAAACTACAGGGATGGAGAACACATGAGTGGTTGTCAAGGGTTAGGGCTGGGGAAGAGGGGTAATAGCGGGAAAGCACCAGGGAGTCTTCTGGGGTGACGGAAAATCCTGTATCCTGATGGTGGTGGTTATATAAATCTATATATGTGTCAAAATTCATAGAACAGATAATAACCAGTGTTGGCGAGGCTGTGGAGAAATTGGAACTCTCACACACTGCTGGTGGGAATGACATGGTGCAGCCACTACGGAAAACAGTCTGGCAGTCCCTCAAAAATTAAACTTAGAGTTACCATACGGTCCAGTAATTCCACTGCTGGATATGTGGCCAGGAGAATCAAAACATACACCCACACAGAAATTTGTACACAAATCTTCATGGCGGCCTTATTCATAGCAGCCAAAAAGCGGAAACAACCCAAATGTCCATCTGACTGAGCAATGGGTAAACAAAACGTGGCACACCCATACAACGAACACTATTCGGCAACAAAAAGGAATGAAGTACCGACACACGCTACAACACAAACGAATCCTGAAAACACTGTGCTAAGTGAGAGAAACCCCACACAAAAGGCCACATAGTGTGCAATTCCATTTATCTGCAATGTCAACAACAGGCAAATGCATAGAGACAGAGAGCAGAGTCACGTCTGCCAGGAGTTTGCGGGAGGGGTGCACGGCGAGTAACACTAACGGGTACAGGATTTCTTTTGGGAGTGATGAAAATGTTGTGGAATTAGTGGTGGTGGTCGTACAGCTTTGTGAATATACTAAAAGCCACTGGATTGTGCACTTTAAAAGGGTGAATTTTATGGCATGTAAATTATATCAACAAAAAATTCATAGAACTGTACATGAGCAGAAAAAATAGATTAAAAAAATTAAATTTAACACGATTAAGTATTGTGTCTAGAGGGCGGGAGCCAGCTCCTCGCCCGCCTTGTGTTGCCTCAGCTGCCTCCCGCACTAAATGCTCAGGGCAGTGTTTCGAAACTTGGCTACATATTGGAACCACCTCAGGGTCTTTAAAAACTTCTGATGGGGCCAGCCCAGTGGCACAGGAGTTAAGTTCACACGTTCCGATTCGGCATTCCGGGGTTCACCAGTTCGAATCCCGGGTGCGGACACGGCACCACTTGGCAAAAGCCATGCTGTGGTGGGCGTCCCACATATAGAGGAAGGTGGGCATGGATGTGAGCTCAGGGCCAGTCTTCACAGCAAAAAAGAGGAGGATTGGCAGCAGATGTTAGCTAAGGGCTAATCTTCCTCAAAAAAAAAAAACTTCTGATGCCTGACAACCACCCTCAGACATTGTGACTTAATTGGTCTGGGGTGCAACCTGGGTATTGAGATTTTTTAAGCTTCTAAGGTGATTCTAAGGTGCAGCAAAATTTGAGAACCACTGGCTTAGCACATGGTTGATGAGCCACCATTCCAGGGAGCCAAAAGCTGGGCCCCCTTCTGCTCCTTCACCTCAGAGCAATTAGATCAGACTTGTCCTTGGCAAAGAAAACAACTACAATCATTCCCGCTGTTCACCATGCCAGACAGAAACCAAATCAAAACGTTCTTTCCGCTTCCTTAAGGGCCAGTGGGCTCTCTGTAAAGTGGTGGTTGATGAGACCATCCGCAATTCGGAAGGAGGATCTGTTCTGCAAGGCTCTGCCGCCTCCATCCTTCTCAGGCTCTCTCTGGCTGCCCCCATTGGAGCCGGGATGGGGAGGGGAGGAGGAGGGGGGAAGCCACTTAGCAAGCACCCCCTCGGTCGGCTGTAGCAGGCTTTCCATGTTACCATCCCAGAGACACTCATGTTTTCAAAGAAGATCCCCTGCTAAACAAAGGCCTGAATGGCTCCTGATGGAATTTCCGATGCTAGGACAGGTGCTTTTGAGGGAGAGGGTCTCTTCCCTTGACTTCTCAGGCACCTGTCTAGACTGGCCCTGATTGTCTGGCTGGCTGTTTTCTTAGAACAGAGAATGAGATCCTAGGAACAGCATTCCATTCACTTACTGACATGTGGTTTGAATGGAAATTTCATTAGGCTGTGATTAGGTACTGTATTGTCCGTGGTGTTTATGGTCTTTGCAGGTCAGGCAATCTCACACTTATCTGAAAGCCCTTTTGTGTGGTTTCATGCAGGTGAGTCTTTCTCCTTGGCTTAGTTATTAAGACTTTTGGTTGCAGATTACAGAAACCAGCTCAAGCAAGCTTAAAAAACAAGGTGTTTGCAATAAGATTATAGGTGGGACTAGGAAAAGTTAAGCCTCAGGGAGAGCAGGAATCTGGGCGGAGCAGGTCAAGATCAGGCAGTAGAAACTAGGGCCCGACCCCAGTGGTTGGGGAAATTAGATCTCAGAGAATAATAAGCATCTAACATTAATTGAACATTTACTATGTGCCGGGCATTTTTCTAAATTCTACATATATTAACTCATTTAATCCTAAGAATAACCCCATGAAGTTATTCTTACATTATTACTATCATGAAGTATGTTACTATTACTCTTCCTATTTTACAAATGAGGAAACTGAGGTACACAGAAGATGAGCAACATGTCCAAGGTCTTGCAAATGGCATTTGAATTCAAGAAGTCTGGTTTCAGAATCCACATATTTAACCACCAGGTGAATGGTGCACTCAAGAGCTGTGCAGCGGGCAACCTGTACACCCATACATGGCGGCCCTAACGATAGCATGTGAACTAGGTCAGTGTTTCTCAACAGGGGCACTATGGGCATTGCGGACCAGATAATTTGTAAGGCAGGACTATCTCAACTCCATTTACTTAATGCCAGTAATAGTAAACCCCCAGTCATGACAATCAAAATGCTCTCTAGGGGAGAATACCGGCTTCAGCTGAGAACCACTGGGATAAATGGACACCCCCAAAAGGTGTCTACCTCTCTATGCTGGGAGCCCCTTGAGACATAATACCTATGTGCCTTCTTTTCCTCCTCCCCCACAGTTGGCCCAGGAAACTGTGCATGTACTCACTTCACCAGCGTAGGACGCGCACTGTCCCTACAACCTGAAGGTGCCCAGCGTCCTCGCGCACGCAGTGCCCCCTCCCCAGGATTTGGCTGGGCATCGAATGAAGTGGGCATCTGTTTTTATCTCCCTGGGATGATAGGGATGAAAATATGAGTCATACCCAGTAGATTCACCTCCAACAAGCTTTCTCGAGGGTACGACAGTTTTCACGGCTTAGGAATTTGTAGTTTTTGTTATGAAAAAAAGATACAACAGTAATTTTTTTTTAATTTTGGAAAAGAGAGAAGGACCTATTATAATCCTATCCCCCGCATAACTACTCTCAGTTTTGCACTTTTACCTCCGTCCCTCGTCTACACTCACTCGCACAGTGTACGCAGTTACAGTCAGAGTGTGCTCTCGGGGCCGGCCAGGTGGCGCAGTGGTTAAGTTCGCACGTTCTGCTTCTGCAGCCCGGGTTTCACTGGTGCGGATCCCAGGTGTGGACCTACGTACCTCTCATCAAGCCATGCTGTGGCAGGCGTCCCACATATAAAAGTAGAGGAAGATGGGCGTGGATGTTACCTCAGGGCCAGTCTTCCTCAGCAAAAAAGAGGAGGATTGGCAGCAGATGTTAGCTCAGGGCTAGTCTTTCTCAAAAAAAAAAAAAAAGTGCACTCTCTGGGGTTCTGCTAGCTTCACTTGACACTTATAAATGTTTTCCATGTTGCTTCGTGGTCTTCATAATGAGTGATTTTTTTAACGCCTGCATAGTGTTCCATTGCACAGATCTACTTTAATTTTAACCAATCTCCCAAGTGTTAAATGTTTGGCTAACTTCCAGGTTTATTGTTTTTTGGTTTTTTGCTTTATCAGTAACACAGCAATACATATTTTTAATTTTTAAAAAATTTTAAAATTTTTAAAATGTTTAAATTTTATTGAGGTCATATCAGTTTATAACGTTGTGTAATTTCAGGTGTACATTATTTTTATTTGTTTATTTATTTATTTTTATTTATTTATGTTTTTGAAGAAGATTAGCCCTACATCTGCTGCCAATCCTCCTCTTTTTGCTGAGGAAGACTGGCCCTGAGCTAACATCCGTGCCCATCTTCCTCCACTTTATATATGGGACGCCTACCATAGCATGGCTTGCCAAGCGGTACCATGTCCACACTGGGGATCTGAACCGGGGAACCCCGGGTCACTGAAGTGGGAACGTGCGCACTTAACCGCTGCACCACTGGGCCGGCCCCAGGTGTACATTATTATATATCAGTCTCTGTACAGACTGCGTTGTGCTCACCACCAATAGTCTAGTTTTTGTCCGTCACCATACACATTACCCCTTTCGTCCTCCCTCCCACCCCCTTCCCCTCTGGTAACCAGTAAGCTGTTCTCTTTATTGATGTGTTTGTTAATCTTCCACATGTGAGTGAAATCATATAGCGTTTGTTGTTCTCTGTCTGGCTTATTTTGCTTAACATAATACCCTCAAGGTCCATCCATGTTGTTGCAAATGGGACGATTTTGTCATTTTTTTTTGGCTGAGTAGTGTTCTATTTATTTATATACGACATCTTCTTTATCCAATCATCAGTTGATGGGCACTTGGGTTACTTCCACATCTTGGCTATTGTGAATAATGCTGCAATGAACATAGGATGAATAGATCTCTCCGTATTGTCGATTTCATGTTCTTTGGATAAATATCCAGTAGTGGGATAGCTGGATTGTATTTCTATTTTCAATTTTTTGAGAAATCTCTATACCATTTTCCATAGTGGCTGCACCAGTTTGCATTCCCACCAGCAGTGTATGAGGGTCCCCTTTTCTCCACATCCTCTCCAATACTTGTTATTTCTCATCTTGTTAATTATAGCCATTCTGATGGGTGTAAGGTGATATCTCCTTGTAATTTTGATTTGCACTTCCCTAATAATTAGTGACATTGAACATCTTTTCATGAGCCTGTTGGCCATCTGTATATCTTCTTTGGAAAAATGCCTGTTCATATCCTCTGCCCATTTTTTGACTGGGTTGTTTGTCTTTTTGTTGTTGAGTTGTATGAGTTCTTTATATATTTTTGAAATTAACCCCTTGTCGGATATATGATTTGCAAATATTGTCTCCCAGTTGGTGGGTTGCCTTGCAGAAGCTTTTTAGTCTGATGCAGTCCCAATTTTTTATTTTTTCTTTCGTTTCCCTTGCCTGAGTAGACATGGTATTCAAAAAGATGCTGCTAAGACCGATGTCAAAGAGTGTACTGCCTATATTTTCTGCTAGGAGTTTTATGGTTTCAGGTTTTACATTCAAGTCTTAATCCATTTTGAGTTAATTTTTGTGTATGGTGTAAGATAATGGTCTACTTTCATTCTTCTGCATGTGGCTGTCCAGTTTTCCCAACACCATTTACTGAAGACACTTTCCTTTCTCCATTGTATGTTCGTGGTTCCTTTGTTGAAGATTAGCTGTCCATAGATGTGTAGTTTTATTTCTGGGCTTTCAATCACAATACACATTTGTGTGTGTGTGTGTGTGTGTGTGTAAGATTGGCCCTGAGCTAACATCTATTGCCAATCTTCTTCTTTTTGCTTGAGGAAGCTTGTCACTGAGCTAACACCTGTTCCAGTCATCCTCTGTTTTATGTGGGATACTGCCACAGTGTGGCTTGACAAGCTGTGCTTGGGTCCACGCCTGGATCCGAAACTGTGAACCCCAGGCTGCCAAAGTGGAGCATGCGAACTTAACCGTTACGCCACCAAGCCGGCCGCTGGAATACACATTTTTATGCATGTAAATATGCTTCTGTTTTAATCATTCAGATAATTCCAAGAAATGAGATTATTGAGTCAATGGGTGTGGACATCTTTATGGGCCTCTGCAGCGCACAGTTCCATATCACATTCCAAGGGGTGTGTACCAATTTACGTACGATGTTTCCAGTAGCCTCTGAGGGTGCCAATTTCACTACAACTTCACCAGCATTAGGGCTCTCATTTCAAAAATTTATCCATGGGGCCAGTCCTGTGACTGAATGGTTAAGTTCGCGCACTCCGCTTCAGCAGCCCAGGGTTTCACTGGTTCGGATCCTGGGTGTGAGTATGGCACCACTTGTCAGGCCATGCTGAGGCAGCGTCCCATGTGCCACAACTAGAAGGATCTACAACTAAAATATACAACTAAAATATACAATGTACTGGGGGGAATTGGGGGAGAAAAAGCAGAAAAAAAAAGAAGATTGGCAACAGTTGTTAGCTCAGGTGCCAATCTTTAACAAAAAAACAACTACTCCATCCACATATGTGAAATGGTGGTATTTCAAGTTGACTTAAATTTGCACTTCTGTGATTTCATGCATTTTCCTGGTGCTGTTTAGTATTTGTATTCCTCCTTACATTAATAAATTGTACATAGTATTTAGAATGGGAATTATTATCCTTATTTTACACATCAAAACCGCACTCAGAGAGATTAGGTAAAGTTGCCCAAGTTCACCGAGTTGGTCAAACTTGTAAAAGTTTAGAACGCTTAGTCCGGTGCTGTTTCCACCCCACGCCGTAGCTTCCCCCAGCTCAGACACTCTCAGTGCTGAAATCAGCTTGTGGGATACAGTTCCTGCCCAGGAGCAAATGAGGAGCTGGGTCAAAGGGCCTCTGAGCTCTGTGGTTAATACCCGTCTGCCTCCAGGTAATCGCCTGAGTCAAAAGAGGCACAGAAGGCAGCCCCCTGGGAGGGATCCCCACACCTGGGCCTCTTTCCTTGCCGCTTCCTCTCCAGGTCTTATAGAAGCAATAGGGGATCTCCCAGTACTTCACCTCTGATAAATTCCTTAGGTAGTGATTCCCAGACCTGGCTGCTTCCCAAAATCCCTTGGGAGAACCCTTCCCACTTCCCAGGCACAGATTCCTGGCCTACGGAATCAGACTCTCCCAGGGCTGAGGCCTGAGCATCTAGTTTTTGCCCCCTCCAGATCATTACTAGGCCCATTTCTAGGTTTAGAACCCACTGCCTGAGAGTTCATAAGATCACGCAGGGTCCTTGCTAAAAACACAGATTCCCAGCCTACCTTGGGTCTGGTGTAGGGCCACGGAATTTCCATTCCAACAGGCACAACATCCACAGAGCATTCAAAAAGGGGACCTTTGGGGATTGTGAAAGGGCCCCTGCAGCCACTGCTTTTCCAGTTTAATCAAAACATAGACAAGCCTCAATTGGAAATGTCTTCCTTCTTCCCTGATAACCAGCTAGACTTCCTGTAAATCCAGTTTTCTCATCTAGCTCAAAGCATTAGCATAAAAGCATTGGAGAGGGAAGGGAAAGGAGACCAGCTTTCTGCCCAGGAGAGAACTCTCCCTCCCAGCAGAAGGGGGCTGCGCGGACAGGACAGCGTGGCAGGTGGTGTTTATCTGCAATCACGGGCTATTCACCAAACTCCCAAACCGCCTCTTAGATGCAAATTGTTCATCAGCATCATCACTTAGCCATTCATCCTGGGAATTGATGGCAGCAGCTTAAGTTGCTTTTTTTTTTCCTTTCCCAAATCAAACTCCGAAAGAGCCAGCAGAGCCTGGGAGCCACACAAAGGCACCGCTTCCTCTGTGACGGGGACAGGACACCACCCTGAGGGTGGTCCACCAGCCCCCGACTTAAAACAAGGAGTCAGCTTGATCTGCTTCGGCACAATCACAAAGATGTTTTTACATAAGTTCCAAAATATTTCTCCCTTTATTGGAGGTGAGGAGGAAGGATAGTTAACTTCACACTTTCAGCAATCTCCCTGTGTCACTCTCCATCAATCCAAGAGCAAGAATCTGAGGTCTCAGCCCAGACCAAGTCACTAGTGTATCTAACTCTCCTTGTTGCAGATTCGCAGCATGTCGGAAGCCGACAGCCCGGGAGACAAAGGGCTAGTGAAACCACAGTGCATCCCTACGTCACTACACGCAAACATTGCTTCTGAGGTGGCAAAAGCCATGAAATGTAGACACCGTGGGATTACAATCACGGTAAAAAAATATATATATCAAATTGACAAAGATTAAAAGAAATTCTAATAGCCAGTGTTGGCAAGGATGCAAGAAGTGGGGAGCCCTCTCTTCTGTACTTCCTGGAGGTCAACTGGGCAATTTGTGTCACAAGCCCTAAAAATTAGACAAACCTCATGCCCCAGCAATCACAATTCTAGGAATTTATCCCAAGGAAAAAAAGCAAAAGCGCACAGATGTTACTTGCAGTGATATTTGTAATATTTAAAAATGGAAATGACTTAATGTTCCAGAGTAAGGGAATGGAAATTGTAGAATTGACACACAGTGGGATCTCAGGAAGCTTGTAAAAAATAATACTATATAATAGGAGTTGGCAAACCGCCCCCACAAGCCAAATGGACCTGGCTTTTGCTTTTATAAATAAAGTTTTATTGGAATACAGCCATGCCCATTTGTTTATGTATTATCTGTGGCTGCTTTCATGCTACATGAAATAGTAATTATAATAGACCTTAAGGCCTGCAAAGCCTAAAATATATACTATCCGGACCACTAAAGAAAAAGTTTGCCAACCTCTGCTATAGAGGAATATCTAAAAATGTTTATGATATATTGCTAAGTGAAAATAAAAAATCAGGTCACTGCATGATACCATTTTTGTTATGTATAGAAATAAGACTGAAATAAACTCAAATAACAATGGTTCTCTCTGAGTGCTGGGCTTATGGGTGATCAGATGCGTCTGGATGTTTCTGACAGGCTTTTCTGTTTTTCACGTTGTCCATACTGAACACGTATCGCTTCTATAATTGGCAAGAGGGAGGAGGAAAAACTAAGAGTAACTGCGCATTGCATCACACATGGGGCTGGTTTCAGTGCCACGTTCCGCTGTCCTCTCCCGACCCCATCCCAACTCCCACTCCCATCACTATCCCTCCCCCAAGTCCCTCCTTCCCCCACCCCCACCCCAATCTTGCCTTGCTCGGTAAAGTCCTCACTCAAAAAAAAAAGGAGAGGATTATTCTAGGCAAGGGCCACACGAGCATTTGCAAGTGGGGACACGGGCTTGGGGAGAGGGACAAGGGGAAAGAAGCAGGGGGAAGAGGGGGATGTGGTTTTTTTACTGACTTTGCCTCTGAATTAAAAAGACAAGCCTTAATAACATAGGTATTCAAGGCCCTAGGCCATTCTCCAAACCAAGAATTCCTGAGCGTTGCCACAGTCTAGCACACTGGTAAGCCCCTGTGCCAAGGTTGCAAACCCAAGTACAGTGCAGCATTACAATACTGTGAGGGACCTCCCTCACGTACCCATTCCTGAGAGCCTTCACTGGTCCCAAACATAGTCCTACCTCAAAAACAAGCTTGGAACTTGAAAATAGTAATAATAACCTCTTAATAATAAACTCTTATACTTGCACAGCACATTACAGTTGCTAAATCTCTTTTATATGCTTATGTCATTCTATTTCTCCTTAGTCAATGTATAAACAATTAGACATCATAAGCACCTCCTCTGCACATCGTCCCATGGGAAGTGTAAAAAATATAAGCATAGCACAGTGGCCCGCAATCACATTGCACATCAGAATCTCCCGGGGAGCTTGAAAAAATACAGATGTCAGAAGCTCCGAGGATGAGGCCCAGTGATCTTTAAAGCTCCCCGAGCGAGCCCTCCCATATGCAAGGCAATAAGTCCGAGTGATTTCAATAGGTTGTTCTGGAACTTGGCTGCACTTTAGAATCACCTGGAGGGTCTAAAAATCGCAGAGCCCAGTCTGGCACCCAAACCGATTAAATCAGATGCCTGTCAGGGGACCCAGGCATTAGTATTTTCTAAAGCTCCCGGCTGACACCCAGTGTGCAGCCAAGGTTGAGACCACTGAACTGAAGGAATTCAGAGGTGATAAGAGCGCAGCCTAGAGTGGCCAAGGAATGTTTCTGCTGGAGATGGGATGTGTGCCATGGCTTCAAGAATGAGCAGAAAAGAAGAAAGGAACTTGAGGGTGGAGAGCAGCATAAGCAAATATTTGGCTTAGGCAAAAGTTTCATAATGAGAAATAAGGCTGGGAGCATGGGTGGGGCCAGATCCTGAGGGGTCCAGAATGCCAAGTAAGAGGTTTAACTTACACATAAGAGGGAGTCATAGAGGATTTTGAGCAAGGAAGTGACTGATTTAAGATTTGGGAGAAGATAAATCTGGGAACAGATAGCAAGTATGAGATAGGCTGGAGCCAGGGGGACCAAAGAAGAGATTATTAAAGATTTTCTAACGAGATAATACCAAATCATGGCGAGGGTACAGAGAGAAACACATTCTCACATACTGCTGGTGGGTATATAAATTGACACAGCCTTTCTGGAAGGTACTGCAGCTCCAGCCCTTAGAGTGCCTTTGTGATAACTGGAACAAGATGCCACCACCGCCAAGTAGACACAGCCCCATGCCACAGTGCATGGCTTGGCAAGCAGAGTTGAAGCTGGATTTTCAGCCCCATCTTGCTCCCCTTGACACTGGCCCCCATGTGCAACAAACAACCACCACAATCGTCTGCAGCAGCCCTGCTAGACGGCAAGTTCACAAAGTCGTAGGGCTACCCATCATCAGCCTCAGCTATGGAGCATTAAACATGAAGCATTTAGGGGTTTTTCCTGCACCGAGCCAGGTTCACCCAGGGCTACATGTTTCTTGGAAGTGCCCAAGAAAGCAGTGAGGGTTCTGGAAGAACTTGGACCAGGGCAGAGCATAAGGGACAAGCATCCTTGATCACCTATCCAGTAGATACTCCCTTGTCTGCCTTAATTCAGAACCCTGCTTTTGTCACACAGCAACGTGCCCAGCACCAAGCATGACTCAGGATTGGTCTAAGCCACTCCTGGTAATTGCTGTTCTGTCTGCCAGCGATTGGTGCAAGGGAGCACACCACAGTTCTAACTACCAATGATAAGAGGATTTGCCTCCCCCAAAAAAGAAAAGTATGTGAGGTGGAAGCCCTTTTCGTGCCACCACAACCCTCCATCCTTGGTTCCTATTTGGAAGGCTGTTTTGTGAGGATGTGATGTTCGAGCTGTGGCAGCTACTTTACAACCATGAAGAATCTCAGAGATTCTCAGAGATCCTGAGCCAAGAGAATTTCAAAGATTCTGACTCAGCGTCTTGGCCTTGCTGAACTGCTTAACTAATCCTGGAACCACCTACCTCCAGACTTCATGTTTTGTAAGATAAATTAAACACCTTTACACTTTAAGTTACTGTTCTTTAAGGTATCGTATTACTTGCGACTGAACACATCTGAATATCCACAAATTAATTTGCCCAAACAAGAACCTAATGAGCTCCTACTTGATACTAGAGATTTAAAGATGGATAAGTTTCCAGCCCTCTGTAAGTTTCAATTCCAGAAAGGAAAACAGTTAAAGCAAACAAACCCATGGGACCAGTGCTATAGCAGAGGCATGAATAAAGCACTGCAGGATGACAGAGAACAAATTGGCTTTGTCTGAGAATAAGAGGATATACAGATGGGGTTTTGTTTTGGACATTAGGTTTGAGGGATATCCAGGTGAGGATGTCTGATGCTGTGGGCAAGAGGTCTGAACTATATAAACTTGGGAGGCATCGGCGGAGAGTTGGTAGCTGAAGCCATGGGAGACGTGTGTATCTCCCACTCTATTGGTGAGGGATGCTTCCAGCAGCTTAAACGTGAGACCGCAGGGCCAGGCCAGGACGGGTGCATTCATTGGCTTAACAACATCAAAGCTGCAGGGCAGCCTCGCTGTGATTGATCGCAGGCCTGCTCCCCAGGCTCACAAGGTGTATGCCACAGCGGCAGCTTCGGGCACCGTATCCTCGCATCTTGTTAAAGGCACGAAGGGCTGCCTCTCCTCACTCATTTGTTCCCTCAAATCCCTCCCACTCAAACTTCTACTCCTGATGCATCGGCCAGGACTATATCCACCCTTAAACAAATCACAGGCAAACATAAACTGTTCACCGGGATTTCTTGGACCAATCATGATTCATCCCCAGGCACAAAGGGGTCATGTTCCCTGAACAAGAAGAAAAGAGGGGGCCAGCCTGGTAGCGTAGAGGTTAAGTTGGCGCACTCCACCTCGGCGGCCAGGGGTTCAGATCCAGGTGTGGACCTACACACTGCTTATTAAGCCATGCTGTGGTGGCATCCCACATACAAAATAGAGGAAGATTGGCACAGATGTTAGCTCAGTGACAATCTTCCTCACCAAAAAAAAGAAGAAAAAGAGAATGATGCTGAATGGGTAACCAACAGTATCTGCCTCTCCCTGAGGGAGCCAAGAGAATAGAAAAAGGCCTAAAACAGAGATCAACATTCTCAGGATGAGAGGAGGAAGACAGAGATGGAGAAGAAATAATCAGAAAAGCAGGAGGAGGGAGTCCCAGAAGACAAGGAAAGAGAGTTTCCAGAAGGAAGTGGCCAACAGCTTCAAACGTTATAGGGAGGTCAAACAGATGAGAACAGGCCTGGTGGCCATTAGTCTTGGTGAGTAGGAGATCACCCTTGCCCTTGGTGGGAGTGTTGCCAAGAACATAAAAACATACTGAAAAGGGTGAGTGGGAGCTGAGGAAGTACAGTGTGTAGGAAAGGGGGGGAAACAAAATATACAACCAGATGGAGAGGACTTGGAGGGAAAGGCCGCCAGAGTCCGAAGGTGTAGCTGGACCTGACTGGAGCCAAGCAGGAAGACTGACCAGCTTCCTCTCCCCCATATTCATCAGGGACCTGCTTGCCAACTTGAAGGAGAGGATGAGACAGAAGAGCCCCTCCCACCCTAGCTCCATGATTAATTCCCATCTCTCTTGGGGCTTGGCATAAAAGAAGGATTAATCGTGCTCTCTCACCATCTGGGCAATTACGGTCTCCCATCAGTTGGTACAAAATGAGAGGTTTGTAACACTTAGAGGCAACTCTGTCCCCATCACATCTGGGCCTTAATCTCTTGAATTCACCAGATCAAGGGAAGTTTGCAGATCTATTGTGATTGAGGTGATGGAATAAATAACCCCTTGGCCGGGCTACACTCCAAGTCTCCCCGCCTTCGTGATGCTTAATTGGAGGAAGCCAAAACGGCGCAACCGGCCCTGCAGACATCTTCCCGGGAGACACAGCGTCTGGGCAGTAGGATGACAGCAGGAATGTGCCCAGCCTGGGATCCTCCCCGGGAGCCTTCCCAGAGCTGCCCCATCTGCTGTCCACCCTGGGCCCATGAGCTAGAACAAAGGGATATCTCCAGCTGGGTGGGGGAGTCTGTGCTGGGCAGAGCTCCCCCGTACTTGGGAAGGACCAATACAAGGATTCTGTGATCCTGGAGCCCCTGCGTGTCCCTCTATCCTGGCACCAATCACACAGCATTGGAATCCTCCAGGACTCTCTCTGTCCTGTAGACTGTTCGCTGCTTGTGGACAAGGACCAGATCTGCCTTGTTCACACCACCCTGTGCCCAGGGCCCAGAATAGGGACTGCCACAGAGCAGTACTCAAGGAGTGTTGGCCACGTGAACAAACAAACAAATGAAGGAAAGAAAGTTCAGTGCAGAGAACATATTCTGACCACAAAAGACTCTGCGCTTTGAAGAAACAGGAACAACCATGCGTTTCTGGGGCAACGCTTGTCACCGGGATCATGCCTTCCGACAGGAAGGTAACTGGTTGGGCTCCTCTCCTGTCCCCTTTGGATCATGGAGCGCCTTCACATCTGGTAACTTGTGCAATATTCCCAACCACCTTGATAGGCTGGGAAAGAAGAGGAAATGAGGCAAGTGAAATCCTAAAAACAGACTCAGTAGGGCCCCTCTTGCCTCTGTCAGGGATGCTATTAGGCAGAATTCCTTTCCCACTTGGGATTAATTAACCCCACATCAGGGATTATATTTCCCATTTTACAGATCAAAAAAACAACAACCCAGCTCAAAGAAACAAAGTACCTACTGGTGTTTTCACAGCAAGTCAATAGAAAAGCCAGCACTGGAACCCAAGCCAAGCCCAACCCTCTTGACGCTCTGCTGCCTTGCCCCTCTGCCTGCCCCTCACCGCCCTCACACAGCGGGTTAAACAGTTAGCAAGGGCATCTTCCCCTCTGAAAGGGCAGCGCAGCCCAAGGAGGAGCAGAGCTGCTGGAAAGGGAGTTTGAATTCATCCCCAGGCCAACCAATTGCTCTGCCTAGGTTCCTTTATTCCCAGCTCCCACCTGCCAGGCATTCGGAATAGAGCCCGTATCTGGCCTCAGGCTTCCAGATGTCACATTGGCCCATCCTCCCAGGAGACACTCCATCTGGGGGCAGTGGAGTCAGTTCAGGCACCACTGAAGAGCAAGGGAAATGAGCTCCTAGGGCCCAAGCCTCCTTGGGCAGACACAGCTGCACGTCCCCTGGAGAGGCCTTGGCACTTGCCACTGTGTTCCATTTTTCTTTCTAGCTTTATCTACCTACTTTAAATTTTTTTCTTATAAAAATAAACCTTAACCATTGGGGGACATTTGGAAAAATATAAGAAGGCATTAAAAAAAAAAAAAAAAAGCAGGGCCAGCCCGGTGATGCAGTGCTTAAGTGCCCACGTTCTGCTTCAGTGGCCCGGGGTTCCCCGGTGCGGATCCTGGGTGTGGACATGGCACCGCTTGGCAAGCCATGCTGTGGTAGGCGTCCCACATATAAAAGTAGAGGAAGATGGGCACAGATGTTAGCTCAGGGCCAGTCTTCCTCAGCAAAAAAAAAAAAAGAGGAGGATTGGCAGCAGATGTTAGCTCAGGGCTAATCTTCCTCAAAAAAAAAAAAGCAGCAATCACCTATAACCTACCACCCAGAGAAAACCACTATTAACATTTTAGCATATTTCCTTCCAGTCTTTTTTCTGTGCATTTGTTACATGGTTGACAGTGTGTTATATGTACAGTTTTGCTGAAACAGAACCACTTTGTTGATTTTTATTATAATAAAAGCAGTTCAGGGCCGGCCCCGTGGCCAAGTGGTTAAGTTTGCGGGCTCCACTTCAGCGGCCCAGGGTTTCACCGGTTCGGATCCTGGGCGCAGACATGGTATCACTCATCAGGCCATAGTGAGGTGGCGTCCCACATGCCACAACTAGAAGGACCCACAACTAAAAGTATACAACTATCTACTGGGGGGGATTTATGGAGGGAAGAAAAAAAGAGAGATTGGCAAGTTGTTAGCTCAGGTGCCTATCTTTAAAAAAAAGCACTTCCTCTTAGGACTACACATAGCTAATAAAACCTAGGAAGGTCAGACAGTGCAGAAACTAGCAGATATGTATGTGTGCCTACTATATTTTAGATGCTTGGGGTGCAAAGTTGAGCCAAGCGTTTCCTTCCAGTCAGGGGAGAAAGACAAGTAGATACATCAATAAATGAACAAGAAAATTTCAGATTGTGGTAAGAGCTTTCAAGAAACAGGATAGTATATCAGAGAATAATGGGGGTAGGGGACAAGTAGATAGGGGGATCAAGGAAGGCCTCTTGAAGGAGGTGACATTTGAACTGAAACAGACTCAGATGTTACTCCAACAGCCAAAGAAGACCTGCTGGGTGCTGTTTCCACAGAGAGCCTGGTACTGCCCCACAGTGTCCCAGAGCTCAGGCTCAAGACGAGGGCTTGTCCAACATTTAGCAAGTATTTATTGAACTTCTGCTAAGTGCTGAGCACTGGAGTGACAGTGAAGCACAAAACAGAAGTGGTTCCTTTCCTCACAGCACTTATTGCCCAGTGGAAAGACAGATATTAAACAAACAAACCCACGGCTATATAAATATACGTTTGTTAAGGGCCGTAAGGGATGAGCTAGGGAGAGGAGGAGGGACCTACATGAAACTGGGTAATCAGAAAAGGCCTGTCTAAGGGAGTGACATGTAACAAAGAGTTGAAGGATGAAAGGAGACAGCAAGGAGAAGAGTAGCAGTGGGGAGCATTCAGATAGAGAGAGCATATGCAAAATCTCAGAGCAGGAAGGCCCTGGAAGTATTCAGGGAACAGAAATGAGTCCCTTTTGGCTAGCTGCCTATGATTCAGAGGGAGGGTAGTCCTGAATGAGGTTGATAAGGCAGGCGGGAGCCAGGAGAGCCCAACAGGCTAGAGTGAGGAGGTGGAAGTTCATGTTCAAAGTGATGGAAAGCCAAGGGAGAGTTTTCGCCAGGGGAATAACGGGATCTGGTTTATATATACTTAATCACTCTGGCTGCTGTGTGAAAAGAGGATTACAGAGTGGTAAGAGTGAAAGCTGCAAGAAATACCCTCGGCTGGGGTCAGGGAGGGGGTGGATGCAGCAGAAAGAAAGTCAAGATACGGAATTGATAGGATTTGGTGTCAAATTAGAGGGTTTTGGTTTGGGCACCTAAGTAGATGAAAGTGACACATATACAGAACCTGAGCTCCCTCATTTCGTGGGATTGGGGATGGGAGGAGGGGTGTACTAAGAAGACTGAACCTCTCCAGGACGCTCAATATCACAGTGTCACCTTGATAGCTAATAATAGCTACTAGAGATGCCTCAAAGTTCAGCTTTGATCTCCGCATATGACAAAAATTTGCTCTTCCGTTTTGGCTTCCTCTGTGGCCTTTGGACTGAATTGTGAAATGTGTCCCTCAGTGGCAATTCTGAACTTCTACATGACCGGTGATCACGTGGCAACATATTTTACCATCATATCTTGCCAGCATGACAACATCTGTAATACAAACAGGGTGTGTCATTTCAATGTATTGGTTCATGTGACTATTCCATTTCTATTTTGTAAGCATTCCCCATGTAACTTGGAATGAAAGTTTCCTTGTGTGCTCTATATGTAGAAATTATTGTCTCAAGGTTAAAATGCCCTAATAATTAATGACGAACGTGAAAGCTGGCAGTTCTATGTAAAACACTGTAGAACTTTCCAATGTTGATATAAAGAAGCAGATGGACAACTAGGTAAATATCAGGAGATTGTTGGCTACATCAGTGCTTCTCAAACTCGGGGACTATTGGAATCTTCTGGAGAGTTGATTAAAATACAGATTCCAAGGGGTTTGTTTTCCAGACATTCTGATTTAATAGGTCTCTGGACTGGCCCGAGAATTTGCCTTTCTAACAAGCTCCAAGGGAATAAAGATGCTGCTGGTCTGAGGACCCACAACGAGTTACACGGAGCTAGAAAACTTCAGGGAAAACATTACAGCCTTTTTGGGCCATGAAACATTTATGAAAATTTAAATGATAATATAAGTTAAAATGATCGTTATTATATCATAAATCTAGTCTTGCAGAATTACTTGGTGAACTAGCATTTGTAACCTTAAATAAAATAAATTCAGAGAACTGTAATCCTCATTTAATGCCTTTTAGTCCAGGAGTCTCTCAAGAAAAGACTCAGAATTTTCTTATTTTGTGAGGATGCATTAAAAGCAGAATGTCAACTTTGCCGCCTCAAAATTTCAGGAAGAGGAGATATACAACATCCATGATATGTCACATTCAATCCGGTCGTCATAAAGAAGAGAAAGAAAAAAAGAAAATATTAGAGAAAAATGAGGTATCCAAAAAATGCGTTGCCCCTCCGCCAACCCCAGATGAAAGTGAGCTGCTATTTCATATCCCACATGTGCCATGTAGTGGCCGCAGGAGCAACATGGCTGTTGAACATGCTGAGAAAGTATTATTTCTGCATTATGACAAACTTTAGAAATTTGCCTACTAAATTTTTAAAATAACAAAATTGCAACAGTAACTAAATCTTTAAAAAATTTAAGGTTTACTCTTGGTCCTGAAAATTCTATGGTAATACTTGTCACCAGTCTCAGCCAAATACTGATTTGACATTTGTCCAAAAATGTCCATTTGGTGTGCCTGCAATCTCCGAATTATTGGGCACAGATTGCATGCCAGCCCACTTTATTTCTTCCTAAACTGGGGTTGTATGTGACCATGCTGGAAACAAAAAGACAGTTGTTATCCCCAGGGGAAAGCACTCAAGGGCTTTAGACCCAAACAGATCTGGGTTTGAATCCTGGCTGTGCTGCTTACTTGCTCTAAGAACTGGGGTCTCAAAGTCTCAGTTTACCTAACTGTAAAATGGTCATAACACTCACGTGCAATGGCATGCTGTTAAACGTTTAACAACTGGCTCTCTGGAAGAAAAGAAAAGCCCTGTCTTGTAGTGTTTGCTAATTTCCATGGTGTAAATATGCCCACCACAGGAATTATAGATTTCAAGTTATCAACATGATGTCAACCAGCTCACAAAATTCCTGAAAATTGGCTCTCACCAGCCAAGATGGTATGAGCTGGCTCTAGCACACCACTGCATTTGCTTAGGGTCGACGCAAGATTTAAATGTGAGCAAGCATAAGTGTCTGGCATGGGGAGCTGTGGAAGGTGATTGAAGAATGTTGGATTTGAGCAGCTCTGTTCCGTGGATGTCCTGTACCTCCAAATGACTTTGGGCATAGACTCAGGCCGCTGTGAATGCGGGGCTCCTAGGACACCCCATCACCTCTCCTAAATTACTATTATCCTCAAGCCCCGAAACTATAATTTCCAAGGGCCACAAGCTGTGAATAAAGACCTTGCTTCATCTCCTTTCACATCAACTGGACCTGAGGCCAAGCTTGTTCATCATCTTAAACCACCTTTAAACCACAAACTCTGATCCCTTTGTGGGAAAAGTCCCCCGCCACCATGTAGGAGAAAGCTTGGTACTTAAATCCGTGAGCCAGGCTTTGTGCTGGGTGCCATCCAAATGGTATTACCTCACTTAATTTCCTCTAACTTAATTTTCTAATGTCACACAGTATCTAAGTAGCAGATCTGGAATTGACCCCAAGGCCCCGCTTTCTCCTCTATACCCACACCTAAAGGGCTACTGGGAAAAAACAGGAGGAAAAAACGATTTGACAATAGGTATTATCCCAAGTTTTCAATCCTTCACTCCCAGTCTCTTTTGGGAGTGCTGAGTGCTTCTGGATAGGTTGGAATAGTTCACAGCAAGTCAACACTTCCTCTGGGAACTAGACAAGCCAGGTAAACTGCAGAACGAATATTTACAAAAGCATCAGACAGCTACAGAAGTTCTCGAGAGAGAGTAACATGCTGAGGGGTGAGGAGGCTGTTCAGAGACAATTGGAGGTCTACAGCCCCCTTTCCCCTGGGAGCATTTTCTAATTCTGGGTGGGACTAGAGACTGATAATCTGGGCGTGTCCTAAACAGAGGATGTTGCTACAGGGCAGAGAATCCAGTAGAACTTCTGACAGTCACACGGGGACTGGAAAACCAAAATGGGAGACTTGAGGGACCTCAAATACACAGCCAGTCTCCCCTCCAAACATCTGCCAAATCCGAAACTACACAGGGAGGAAAGCTAAAGAGAGATTGACAAACTTCTGAAACGCAGAGGAGAAACCTGAGCATTTCTCCTGTTATTGAGGACACAATCTGCCAGGCCCTCAGCTAGAAGCTGAGGAGGGTCACATCCCAAGATCAGCTGCAAACTCCCACTGCGCTGAGTCTCATAAACCCAAAACACAGCCTCGAGCCAGCTGAGATCCTGATTGGAGTAAGGGGTTCGGCCACACTTCCTGTCTTGCAGAGGACAGCGTGAACAGTCTCTGGTTGAAAATAACCATCTTGTGGAGCCTCTCCCTGGCTTTTATACATAATTTCTAACATTCAATCAAAAATTACTAAGTATGTGAAGAGACAGGAAATAAGCAAATGAAAAAAATACACAATAGAAGTAGATCCACAGGTGGCAAAGACATTGGAGTTAGAGGACATGGATTGTTAGGGTTTTTTTTTTTTTAAGATTCAGTGCATGGTTGTGTATCCTGGTTGTTAATTTAATTCTTTATGTAAGCCTCCTGGTTCCACCACCAGGAAATGAACCCAGGCCACAGCACCAAATCTTAACCACTAGACTGCCAGGGCTGGTTCAGAAGACAAGAATTTTTTTTTTCCCTGCTTTTTCTCCCCAAATCCCCCCAGTACATAGTTGTATATTTTAGTGGTGGGCCCTTCTAGTTGTGGCATGTGGGACGCCACCTCAACATGGCCTGATGAGCGGTGCCATGTCCGCGCCCAGGATCTGAACAGATGAAACCCTGGGCTGCTAAAGCAGAGCGAGCAAACTTAACCACTTGGCCATGGGGCTGGCCCCAAGAATTTTTAAATAATTATTATTAATATGCTCAGAAAATAGAGGAAAAGATGTCCAAAATAGATGAAAAATGGAGAATTTCAACAGACTAGGAATTTATTTATTTATTTATTTAATTTTTCCTTTTTCTCCCAAAGCCCCCTGGTACATAGTTGTGTATTTTTTTTAGTTGTGGGTCCTTCTAGTTGTGGCATGTGGGACGCCGCCTCAGCGTGGCCTGACCAGTGGTACTATGTCCTCACCCAGGATTCAAACCTGCAAAACCCTGGGCTGCGCTGAAGCAGAGCGCGTGAACTTAACAACTCGGCCACAGGGCCGGCCCCAAGACTAGGAATTTAAAACATCAAATAGTTATCTGGTAACAACAACAAAAAAATCAGATGGACACTGAAAATGAGAAATCAATGGATGGGTTTAAGAGACTGGCAGTGGCAGCGACAGGACAAATGCGCTGAAATACAAGTCAATATTTCTTCTGAGAGTGATGAGAATTTTAGGTTGGTTAATTTTAAAACTGCAGATGAGAAGCAGGCTCCGAGCAGTGGAATTTGCTTGCCCTTTGTTGGGAGGCATTTGCATTTGTGGGGAGAAGCTCCATCTGTGGAGATGCCTCCCTCTCTGTGCCAGGGGGAAGGGGGATGGCCTTGTCTCTGGAAACTCTTAATGGGGAAGGCAAGAACTTAAGTTGGTTACTTTCCGGCAACCTCATGTAACTGATTTAGGGTGGTGGCTTCCGGCCTTTACTTAATCTGATTTGATTCTTATCTAAAAGTTGTGGGACCACACAATGGCCAGACCGCACCTGCACTGATACCATTTTAACTGTTTTCCATGTTCTTTCCTTTGTCTTGTAAAGAGATGGCTCACATACCTATGCCTTAAATTTAGCCTTACTCTCCAGCCATGTTTGCAGTAGAAGCGGCGGCAGCAACACCTCCTCCTGCCCGTGGGCCCTGTTCCCACGCAGCAGCCTGACTGCCCATGGGACCTGTCCCCATGCTATTCCACACTATTCTCTAAATAAAAGAGCACTACCGCCAGATCTTGAGAGTCCAAGAAATCTTTCTTTCAACTCCTCGGCTCACCGACCCCGCATCAAGAGGAACAAGGTAATTGGAGAAGAATACTCCTAAACATCTCCCCACCTCTCCTCCCAACCCCCACGCACCCTCATCCCCTCCCTGCCTTATAATTTAGGTAATTATTTTTTAGGAGTAGTTGCAACAGCCATTCTTGTTGTTCTTTTTATTTTGAAACAATTTTAGACTTAGAAAAGAGCTGTAAAAGATAGCAGAAAGAGTTCCTGTAAAACTTCACCCAGTTTCCTCCAGGTGATATTTTTTTAAACAAGTATTGTATCCTTGGGGAAGTCAAATGATTCTGGGTTTATTTGCTCATTTATAAAATAAAAAGAGTGAACTATATTTGCTAAGATCCCTTCCAACTCTAACATTCTATGAGTCTAAATCTATTTTACTTCTTGCCTAGTGGCCCCCAAGAGATAATGAAGATGATGATTAAGCGTTTCTGTGTATGAGCTGTTACTCTGTGTCTATCGTTTTCCGTACATTACCTGTCATTTAATCTTTGCAAAGCTGAACCTACAAAGGTTCTACTATGATGTCCATTTAAAAGATGAAGGAACTATTTGCACAGCAGTTGAGTGATTTGCTCAAAGTGCTCCAGCTCTCTCTGCTGCCGAAAAGGAACTGGATTAAGTCTATCAACCCAACTTTAATGAGGATTTACCTGGAGAGGTGGAGGAGAGAGATCAAAGAGAGGAACCGGGAAGAGGAATTGGGGTAGTCATGGTGGGGAAAAGGGGCCTTGATTTAGAGTAAGCAGCCCAATTTTATTTGTTTGGCTGGGATTTTTTGGTTTTGTTTTTTGTTTGTTTGTTTGTTTAGGAAGATTCGCCCTGAACTAACATCTGTTGCCAATCTTCCTCTTTTTGGATGTGGGTCACCGCCACGGCATGAATGGTGACAGATGAGTGGTGTACGTCAGAGCCCAGGAACCGAACCCAGACCGCTGAAGTGGAGTGTGCCAAACTTAGCCACTAGGCCACCAGGGCTGGCCCAGGCAGCCCCATTTTAAGCTCCATGTCTGCCATGTCTTGGCTTTGTGACTTCAGGAAATTCACTAAATGCTCTAAACTTCAGTTTCTACATTTTCCCCCAAATAGGGAGAATCCTGTAATAATAGCTGCTATGGACTGAATGTTTGTGTCTCCCCTAAAATTCATGTCGAAATCTTAATCCCCAGTGTGATGGTATTTGGAGGTGGGGCCTTTGGGAAGTAATTAGGGTTAGTTTAGGTCATGAGGGTGGAGCCCCCATGATAGGATTAGTGTCCTTATGAAAAGGAAGACACACAGGATCTCTCTTTCAACAAGAAAGGATACAATCAGAAGGTATCCTTCCACAAAACAGGAAGAGGGATCTCACCAGAAATCAAATCAGCCGGCACCTTGATCTTGGACTTGCCAGGCTCCTGAACTGCGAAGAAGAGAATTCTGTGTCTAAGCCACCCAGTCTATGGTATTTTTGTAATAGCAACCTGAACTGACCACAATAGCTAATACATAGAGTAATGCGCCTGGCTTGTTCTAGTCGTCTTCATTCATTGCACAAATATTTTTTGCAAACCTCCCTGTGTGGGGCACTGTCCTAAACACTCCGGACACCCAGCAAACAAAACAAAGATCTCTCCTTTCTACGGTTTACAGTCTAATTCGGAGAGACAGACAATCAGTAAACTATCAGTCCTTACAAAAACTGTAAGGAGAAGGTACTATTATTATCCTCATTTCTTAAATTAGGAAACTGAGGCACAGAGAGATTAAAGGAGTTGTGCAGTCTCACAGCTGATAAGCAACAGGACAGACTCAAAGGCAGGCCGTTTGGCTCCGTAGGTCGCACACTCCACCTCCTTGCTATTCCCCCTCTCCAGTAATGGCTTCACAAGATTCTTGTGAGGATCAGATGAGAGAAAGTGCATGAAAGCATGTTACAAACTGTAAAGCTCTGTACACACATTGAAGTTGATGATGTGGCTGGCCAGGATCTGCTGAGACAACAACTGTGGTGGAAAAATGACCTTTGGTCTCCCACTCACCACTAGCCAGGACCTCTTTCTCTGCCACCCTTCAGCTTTGGGGCTCTCCAGGACCCTTCTGATGTGAGTGGTTGGGGGCTGGGGGATGTGCAAAATGATGCATTTGGCTCCCTTCCTGGTTTTAGATGCCCCGCAGAGACCCAGCCTAGAACATTACCTCGCTCTTCAGCCATGTTTTTAGTTTGGGTCATCACCCTGCCGAAGAAGTCCTGTAGGCAGAGTGACTAAGGCTGGTGAGTCATGCACCCTGCCGGCCTCCTCCATGCACCAGCATCCATCAGCTGAGGGAGAGACAGGAGAATGTGTCCCTGCCCATCTGCGCCCGGGAGCGAGGGCTGGGGGCTGGGGAAGCTAGGACTTCCCTTCAGACAGAGCAGATGGTTGCTGCTTGATGAAGCACACTACAGTCACTCGCAGACCCTCACACACACACACACACACCCATGTGCACAAAACAGGCTCCTGCCTCAAAGAGGGGCTTCCCAGACCTTAGAAGTGGGCACTCAATAGTTATTGGCTGACTGAATGAATGCATAAGTGAAAGAATAAATAACAGATCACATTTGCAAAGCACTTTACAGCTTACAAAGCGTTGTCATGTACATCGGTTCATGTAATCTTTCTGAAAGAATGATGAGGTGAGTGTCACCATTATCCCAATTATATAAATGAGAAAGCTGAAGCTCAGAGAATTAAGGTCAATTTTCAAGGTCTCATAGCTGATGAAGAGCATTGACTGAATGAATGAATGAGTTGGTGAGCCAGGATCTGAAACCATGTGATCTTCTCTGAACTCAGTACTCCTTCTACCATGTATGATACTGCTCTCCTTGTGAAGAGTTCAACAGAGTCTCCTCTGAGGAACTGAAGTTGGAGGCAGTTGTGAGAACAACATTGTGTAGAAATGTCTCCTGGAGGGCCAACGTCACCTTCTTAGCTGAAACCTTTCCAAGAACAGAGTGACCTGCCCTCCGAGCCCACCGAGCCCTTGCTCTCGCTGCCATCTCAGAGCACGCTGGGTGCTGGGTTGTAACATGTCTACCCACGGGCCTCAGCCCTGCTTAGACTGTGAGCTCCAGGAGCACTGAGCCTTATTCACCTCTGTGTCCCCAGCCTCTGGCGTCACCCAGGTAATGAATGAATGAGGTATGTGGCAGATTCTCTTTTCCTACATTCTCCACAAAGAGAAAATAGCAGTTGCCTGACCCCCAAGATTCTGTCCAGTGGTTTGGTAGCAAGGGTAGTACAGGGCCAGTTCTGAAAGTCCGTAATCTCGGGGCTAGCCAGGTGGTGTAGCTGTTAAGTTCACATGCTCCACTTTGGCGGCCTGGGGTTCACAGGTTCGGATCCTGGGCATGGACATACGCACCGCTTATCCAGCCATGCTGTGGCAGGCATCCCACATATAAAAAATATAGGGAGATGAGCACAGATGTTAGCTCAGGGCTAATCTTACTCAAAAAAAAAGAAAGAAAATCCAAAGTCTCTCTCTCCCTCCCTCAGAAAGTCCACCAATATTTAGGAGGCTAAATATCAGCTCCCAGAGAGTGAAAGCGGCCAAGAGCATCCCAGCTGCTCCACCCCAGGCAACCCCAAAGAGCTAAATGTTCTTTCTCCCTCAAAAGGGCCAACATAGCAATGCTTCCACCCACTTCTTGGCTCTCACACACCCCCCTTTTCTGCCTCCCTGCAGACAGCCCAATGCTGCCACCCTCCCACCCAGCCCTCTGCTATCAGAGCTGTGAACACCCAAAAAGGAAAACGATTTGTGCTGAGCGAAGACGGAGCCAGGGAGGAAGGGAAGGGCTGTTCGCTGCCAGCTGACGTTCTGCAGACTGAGCCGCGTGTGTCTGTGCCAAGGGCGTGGCCACTGGCAAAATCTGAGAGAGACAGGCAAGGGGGAGGGAGAAAAATGTACTGATTTCTACAGCACATCCTGAGTCCTGTCATAATCTGTCCTGAACTGGCCTCCCCAAAAGGAAGGATGAGAACAAAGGCCCATACAAGATAGAGAACTACAAGAGGTCATACATTCATTTGACAAACATTTATTGGGCACCACGTGTGCCAAGCAACACGAGGAATACAGATGGGAAAGACATCATACCTGTCCTGGGAAATCTCACACTGGAGGGAGAGACAGATAAGTAAACAGGCAGCTGCACTACAGTGCAATCAGAAGTAAGGAAGAGACAGGCGCTGGACACAATAAGAGGTCAGAGGAAGGACACCTCCTCCAGATTCAGGAATGAAGAGGCAGTCAGAGAGTCTGCCTGGCAGAGGTGACACCCAACATGCTGAGTCGTGGAGAACGAGGAAGAATTAGGCCAGTGCAAATGGGAGGAGAGGCATCTGAGGCAGCAGGAAGATCCTGTGCAGAGACCTGGGGCTGACAGAGAGAGCTCGGCCAGCAAGGGCCCTGATTAGGCGAAGCCGAGTGAGGAGTGAAGCGGAGGAGTGGTCAGAGTATGAAAGCCTTAGTCACAGATGGTAAGGAATTTGGACACTATTTTAAAGACATTTGGGCTTTCGTCAAAAGGCTTTAGGAGGAGGCAGTAACTGATCAGATTTGCATTTTGGAAAAAAGAGTCTGGCAACCAAGTGGGGAATAGATTCCCAGAGTGCAAGATGGGAGAGTGGGAGACCACTAAGAAAACTAGGGTAGGCACCCGGTGAGAAATGGCGAGGACCTGAACACAGTGCAGTTCCTATGGGGAGGAAGAGAGAGACACGGATCTGTGAGGTATTTAGGAAGTGGAATTACTGGACGTGGTGACCAGCATTGGCAGTGGGGGAGACAGGGAGAAGAGGATGATGCCCAGGTTCTGACTTGGGTGTCGAGTGGGTCAGATGAGGGTGTTATGAATATAGATGGAGAATCTGGGCAGAGAAGCAAGTTTAGAGGAGAAACAGATGAGTTCAGCATGGGGTTTCTTGAGTTCAAGGCATCTGCAGACATCCAGGGGGAGGTATTCAGCAGTGGGGTGGCAGTAGGTGTGGGACACAAGGAGAGGTCTGGACTAGAGACGAACACTTGGGAATCAGTGTAGCTGCTGTGGTTAAAGCCACGGGTGTGGATGAGATTGTCCAAGAAGAATGTGCACATCTGAGAGAGTGCAGACTCCGTCTTCCTGCCCCCAGGCGTGATGGGCTGAGACGGTGTAAGTGACAGTGCTTGGCCTGATGCGTGGGTCAGAAAGGATACTCAACAGATTGTAGTTGAACAAGTAGTAGGTCAAGAAAGAATCATGAATAATCATTTAGACTACTTGTTTGCTTCCAAACAGGATCAACATCATGCCCCTCTTTCTTTCAAAACTTTCTATCCTATTCTCTCTCGGTCCTGATAATTGGGAAGTCCTTCTCATGTGCACCTCACATTCCTCCTCTCAGGATTCCAGCCTTTCTAGTCCTCAAGCCCTGATCATCTTGCTCGCTATGTTCACCAACTGCTCACTGTCTCTCCCTGCCTCCCACACGCTCCCTTTTCTGATATTTTTAAACTGTTTTATTTTCAGACACTATTCGTCACTGCCATCAGCTGCCTATTGGAGGTATTTTCATCAAATATTATTTGCGTAGTTAAACCATAACTTTCTGTAGGGAAAAGCAATAGCACAAATAATCCAAAAATAGTCAATTTAAACGACTTCTAATTGAGTTGGAAAGCTGCTTTGACCTTGCATCTGAATGTAGGTATGTTCGATATTCCAAAAAATCAAACTTAAGCAAAATGGCCATATTAGGGAGAATTGATGCAGGAGGAAACTTGTCTAGAAACTGCCCAACTGTTCCATCCCAAGGTCTTCAACATGGCACCAAGCCATCTATTCATCCATCTTTCTATCAACCCATCCATTCCATCTATCCATCTCCCAATTTATCCATTCATCTATCCATCCATCCACCCATCCATCCTCCAAATCCACCCATCCACCATGCATCTATCGAAAAACAGTTTGAATACCTTCTGTATGCCAGACACTGCACTGGGTGCTGAGGGATACAAAAATAAATGAGACACGGAACCAAGAATCTTCCAGTCCAAATGAAGAGAAAGACCCTGGATAAAAGATGACTCTACCATTTAAGTGCTCTGACAGAAGAATCAGAAGAGAGGACAGCTCTCTTTTTAGGGGGATCATGGGAGGCTTCACAAGAGAGCGTTTTGGGAGGAAAGAAATTTGGAGGTGGACAGTTTCACCTCTCACAGGGACACAGGGCAGAAGGGCAAGATTTACTCCCCAAAATATAGGCAACTCTTGGGCATGGGGACTTTATCTATGGGACTTCAAACCACTTCTCTTCTCTTGGGCTCAATGCCTTCATCAATAGGTCAAAGGGGTTGGATCAGTGCTTTTCTATCTATGCTCTATGGAATGTAGGGCAACCAACTGTCCCAGATTCAAGGGCTTTCTTGGGTTGTGGGACTTTCAATGCTAAGACTGGGCAAACCAGGATGAGTTGGTCCCCCTAAGTGAACCTTACAGATGTCACAGGGAGGCCATGGAGCAGGAGGTAGGAGGCAGGACTTGGCGAGGAGGATAGTCCAGGGCGCTCAGAGCCCCCACTTCCACTTTAACTGGACCAGTAATGGCTTATTTTACACCTTGAGCTTCCATGTTAGATTTCATTGGAAGAAGCATTCCCATTGCTTTTTTAAAAAGAGTTTGAAAACCATTGAACTAAATGATCCCTGGCGTACTTACAGTATTTTGAAATTAAAATTAGATATCTATGTAGAGCCAATTTTTCTCTCTCTCCTTTTCATCATTCTGCCTCATATTTTTTCCTTTATCTGGTGAGATGGAGAGGGGATATAAGATAGAAATAAGTATTTTGCCTCTAAAGTCATCCTTCCTATAGGACTTTTAGAAGCTCTAAAATAAATGAGAAAATGCTCAACTAAACGAAACATGGTTGAGTTTTAAAATCCATGGCATCCCAGACTAGCCTGCAGGAAGGCATCCTTCATCTTACACCCTTCTCCCTCCCCCCTGCAGCACCATTTGTTCTGAAATTATATCTCTGGGGGCAAGTTTGGGGCGAGGGGAACAATAACTTGGCCCAATGAACTCCCTCCTATTTCAGGGCAGGGCAGAGAGCTGAGAGGGGACCAGGAGAAGCGGTTGGAAACAACATCCCAGCTCCCCCTCCCACCCCAGATCCCTCTGGCGGCTCTAATTGAGGCCTGTCACAGGGAGAGAAGCCAGCTGCAAATTGCATTCATCAATGAATTATAGCAATTACAACCCCAGCCCCAGCCTAATAGGGGTGACACAGCCAGTCAGGCAGTCCATTCCTCCGATTCAGAGATGCCAAATGCTTTGGGCTGTCAGGGTCACTTTCCCCAGTGCAGATCCCACACTTTATCCCGGCCTCACACCCTGCCTTCAGCCAATACATCAGGGAGGATGGGTGCTCCCAACCGTTCCAGGGCGCTTCACTCAACCATCACTGAAGTTTACCCAGCCATCTAGGCCCAATTCCCGCTGCTGTTCATTAAGCTGAGTTTCCTCCAAATTTGGTTCTTGGGAAGAATTGATTTCCTGACAGTTCAAGGGCCTGTTAAGAATGCTTTCCTTGTCAGCACCGGGCCAGCTCAACTCCTCCATCCCTCCTGCCCACCCTGACAACACAGGGTCAAGGCCAGGGTGAGGTTCAGATGAAACCTGTGGAGGTGTAATAGAAGTGTCACCTCCCAGAAGGAGAAGCATGTGGCCACCCACACTTGTCCACAGCTGCTTCCGCACTCCCCTCCCTGGAGCCGCTCTGGTTTCAACAGTGTGAGGGTGTGTGTATCTATGTGCATGAGACATGCCACGGGAAATCCACATGCTAGGGGCGGGAAGACGTGGAGGGCATGACACTGGACCCCCTCTGTGTGATTTGGGGTGTAAAAGGGCAGCCAAATGCCCTCAGAGAACATTCTTTTTTTCTCTTGCTTTCTGCCTCAGGATTCTGGCACCTCTACAAACAGGGCTGTGCCAGAGAAAAGGAAGATTCAGAGGTCAGTCCATCCATCCCCAGCCTTTGGGTGGAAACAACCCTCTCTCCCAGTCCCTGTGGGAATTTGGGAGGGGACAGGGAAAGGCGGCGTCTTTTCTGTTTGGAAGTTTCTAAGGAAGCCAGCCCGGCTCCCACCCTTCCCTTCCAGAGAATGTGTCCTGTGATGTTTAGGTAGGAGTCAAGCCTTGAGCACAAATTTCTCCTGAACTGTCCTTTCTCCACAAGAGGAAGTGGGGATGGATACACCCAGTAAAGGGAGAGCACAAGAGAAGGGGCTTGGGTCAAACGTCCCCGGGGACACCAAAGCTTTCTGCCTTGGGGAGCAGTGGGGCTCAAGTGACCTATTGGCAAGGGAAGAGGTCAACAGGGATGACTTGGTAGCCCCGGCACCCTGAGGATCTAGAAGAAACTCAGCCTTCCATCCCGAGTTTCAGATAAACCTCCAGAGGAGAGAGGGCAAGATCAGAGGCAGGAACCAAGGACGGTGGGGTGAGGAGGGAGACAAAGAAACAGTTGGAAGGAGAAACAAGGCGGGACCAGGGCAGATAAGGGCTGAAGCTGAGGCCGAGAGCGAGAGTAGAAAGCACACTGGATTGCCAAACAAGGACAGCAATCAGGACGCGTGGCTCGCCCAGGTCAGCTGCTCTTCTCTTCTTGGGCTACACCCTGAGTGGATGCCCCTGATGCCGCACCCAGATCCGCTCTACTGGCTGTGAGCCTTGCCTGCGATGGCTCCTGGCTGCCCCTTCTCTGGAGACTTGGGCAACCAGCTCCCTGCCTGGGAGGACTGGGGTGGGGGTTGGGGGGTGGAATTCTTTCTGTGGTTCATTCTTCATCCAGAGCTTCCCCACAGGATCACACCACAATCAGACTCCAGCTGTGAGAGTGTGGCCTTGCTTAGCGCCTCCTCTGCCCCATCCTGCTTCCCTCCCTCCCCTTCTGAGAGTTTGCCCTCAATAAACCGTATGCCCCCTTAATCCCTGTCTCAGGCTCTGCAGCAAGGAAATCAGATCTAGGATGCTTTTGTGTACAGATCGCACCTTAGCTCCAGTGCCTGGGATGGTGTGTCAGTGTACAGTAATGCTAAACATTATATTACATGTGGTTGATTGAAAGAATGAGTGATTGGTTGAATTAATGCTCTGGATGAGAGATAAGTGGGTGGGGAGGTTTACTGTAGGACTTCCCTCACCCCCCACACACACACCCCCACACACACGGTGTTAACCTCGTCTCCCTGGCTCATCCCAGTACATCCTGTCTGCATAAAGGCCACCTGCTTATGTGTGTGCAAACTCAGGGGCAGATAATCCCGTTTGTGGATTATCCAGACCCCCAGCTGGCATCTTCCCCTTCAGTATGGCCTGCCTGAGCCCTCTCTCTGTTCCAGCACCTTTGGGTGGGGAGGGTTGGGCAGAGGAAGGCAGCAGGGGAGGGCAAGTTGACGGAACCTCAGTCCATCAACCCTGTTGCTACTATTGCAGCAATGTGATGAAAGATCAGAAACTATTGGGTAAAACCATGTTATGAATTTTCTATGGATTCCAGGTATCAAGGCTCATCATCAAATAGGCAGTTAAAGAGCCATTTAGAGAGTGAAAATACTCTGAATGAAGGTAGGAAAATCTCCTGCAAGTAACCAGGTTTGGATCATTGAGAATCATAGTTTCATAAGATGTCTTAAAATAATTCAAGAATATGCACTGTCTTCACCTAACCTGAAAGCTTTCCAGGAAGGAGGGTATGCAGATCCCTCAGGTGTGTTAGTCCCTGTCAAGAAGGCCTTCCTGTTATCTGCCCTCCTGCCAGACTGCTGCAGTTTGGTCTGCTTCTCTTCTGATTTCAGGAGAAAGAAGAACAAGGGATCTCCCATTCTTTTACCCATAATGCTCCATCAACCAAATACCTAGAGCTACAGTGTCAATAGAAATAGAATGCGAACCACGTATGAAATTTTAGAATCTCTGCTAGCCACATTTTGTAAACATAAAAAGAAGCAGACGAGGGGGTCAGCCCGATGGCATAGTGGTTAACTTCACAGGATCCACTTCAGCAGCCTGGGGTTCACTGGTTCAGATCCTGGGCATGGACTTGCACACCACTCACCAAGCCATGCTGTGGCAGCATCCCACATACAAAATAGAGGAAGATTGGCACAGATGTTAGCTTGGGGCCAATCTTCCTCACCAAAAAAAAAGCAGATGAAACTAATTTTAATGAAGTATCTTATTTAACTCAATATATCAAAAATTATCATTTCAACCTATCTATATAAAATAGTATTAGTGAAATATTCTACATTCTTTTTTCATACTAAGTCTTCAAAGTCTGTGTATTTCATGTATACAGCATGTCTCGGCCACAATTCCCCTGCTCAGCTGCCACATGTGGCTGGGGGCTGCCATACTGCACAGCACAGATCTACACCTTGGGAGTCCCTTCCCCTACACCTGCCCCACACGCGGCTCCTCTGGGGAGGGAGGTGGAGAATGGCAATCTAAATACAGTCTGACTATCCTGGGGTGACCCTGGGAGGAGCTGGAAGACGGCAGTGGCGACAGACTCTAGGGAGCATCCTGGGCCAGGTAATTAATTACTGGGAAGGGAGGAATGAAACTGTGCCTATTAAACCTCAGACTCAGGTCTTTCCTCCTGAGCAGTAAGTAGGGCCAAGAAAGCATTCCCAAGGCCACAGTTCTCCAGTCCCTCGTTAATCAGAATACTTAATTCAAGTTCCAAATCTGCGTCTTTTCCTCACTTCCTCCAGGAAGGCTTCCCAGATAAATTCTCCAACCTTACTTGATAGCTTCTTTCCTGAACCCTTGAGTGGACACCCCACATTCCACAGAGATGAGCTGAGTACCCACTGTGTACCTGCCACTGTCTTGGGGACACGACGGTGAGCAAAATGGACGATGGCCATCCTCCTAGAACGATTAGCCTGGAGATGAAGGCAGACAATACACAACCTCAAAGACAAAACAAACAAGGGAATTTCAGAGAGTGATAGATGAAGGCAGAAAGATCCTAAGGAGGCCCCATGCCCACCTTGTACAAGAACCCTGAAAGTGAGCCAGAAAAGACCCGATATTGTCTACTCCACCTCCTCACTTTACAAATGGGTAAACTGAGGCCAGGAGACTAGGAATGGCTTGGTCAAGGTCACAGAAGTTGGTGGCAGAGCCACGTCTTGCTTTGTAGGTTCTTTTCTGAGGTGCTGGCTGGTCAGACTGGAGGCTCTGTTCCTCCCCCATCAGACTGGGAGAGTTCCAGAGACTGAGTAAGCAGTTCTGCCTTCTCTTTCTCTAAGGATAAGAGTCAGCATCTGGAAAGAAAAGCAATGGATAATCTCATAAAAACAAACACAATCAAAAGCACAAAACCTCACTTTCGGCAATTCTTAAAACCCAGCTGGCAGCCCTACCCTCCTCCGCCAATCTTTTCACCAGATTTATGGGGGCGGGGGGTGCTAAAGAGATAAACCCTCCGGCCTCCCCACCTCCCTGCTCCTTGCAGGAGGGCCAGAGACCCAGGATTAGCCCAGGGGCCTGAGTGAACTCAACAGAGAGGGGAGCCTCAAACAGCCCCGAGTGGCCGAGGGATCTGGTACTTCCGGTTTCCGCCACCTGTTCCGGGAGTCCACGAGCTAGAGAAGTTGGCGGGTCTCCCCACTAGAGGCGTGGGGGACGTCCGGGGTCTCGGCTGCCCTCCTTGGGGCTCAAGGTCTGTTCTCCACGTTCCCTGCAGATCATGCACTGCCAGTCTCAGCCTCTCCCTCCCTGAGCCAAGTCCTTATTTTAGGAGTTGTTTCGCCCACTGAGCCTGACGTCTGTGAGAAGCTGGGGGCTTAGGGGGTCCTCGCCATCTGCCCACCGCCGCCATCAGCCAGGCAGTCCCGGGCGGGGCCCAATCCCGGGGCCCAATCCCCGGGCCCAATCCCCGGGCCCAATCCCCAGGCCCAGAAAGTCAGCCCAAGCTCACTCCCCGCCCCCCCCCCCCCCCCCGCCCGCGAATCCTCTGCCACGCTGCTGGTGATATTATTTCTTCCCCCCCAAAAACCAAGGGCACCATGTCTCCCCCCCCCCCCCCCCCCCCCCCCCTTCAGTTTGAAGAGGATTTAAATCTGAGGATGGAGGAGGAGGAGGCTGGATTAAATTTCCCTCCGCACCCAAGCCACCTCTATGGCACACACGTTGGCACCGTCTATGAAAACTTGAAATACACACAACAATTACACTTCTAGGAATTCCTCTTGTAGGACTCTCCCCCAAGTGTACAAAGAAATATGAACAAGGAAGTTCATTGCTGGGGACACTCTGTGGATTTAATTAATAAATGATGGTCCATTCATACAATGGAATCTCATGCAGTCATCGAAAAGAATGAGAAAAATCCACACGTCCTGACATTGAATAATGCCCAAAATATAAATGAGAAAAGCAAAACTGTACAACATGCCTTACATAATCCCATGTGTGTTATAGGTACATACCTTTTTTGTACATGTATAGAGAAAAAAATATCTGGAAGATTGTATGTAAAAACCCGTTCACAATATTTAACTAGCTCTGAAGTTTAGATTATGGGGTTCTCCATTTTCTAAGCTTCTTTCACAACAAAGATCTATTCCTTTTGTAACCAGTTGGAGGAGAGGGGAAACGGTGAAAAACTTTTTTTAAAAAGGAAGGAAGGAAGAACAAATACTATCCTCTGGCTTAGCTGGGGGAGGAGGTCCCCTGACACCCACCCACAAACTCCCCAGCCGTGGTCCTGCAGATGGCCTTGGAAATGTGTGGCTATAGACTGCCCACCCCCTACAGCCCAGTGAGGGCCCGGCCTCCCGTACTGCCTCCACTCCCTCCCCTCCGACCGGCCTCCATTCAGAAAAGGCCTGTGGTGGAGCACAGGCTGTCCTGTGTGCTCCTAGTGCTTCAGCGCAATTCAGTGTTTCCCAGGCCCTGGTGGAGGTGGCCATCTCAAGAAAGACTTGGAATGACACATGGTCAGTGCGAAAGGAGGGTGGGGACTTCTGGCCAGATTTGAGGCCAGAGCTCTGCTGAGCTTTGCAGATAAAGCTCCCACTCTTCAGGAAGGGGAGTAGGGGAGCGGAAGGCTGGCCTTTAATCTAATCAAGGCAGGGAGGGAGGGAGGGAAGGAGAAGGAGGTCAGAGCTCTGAGATGCTGGACTTGCTGCCTGCCTCAGGAGTACAAAGAGCCAGCCTGGGAGGAAGGATCTGGATGTACCACTAAGTAGCTGTGTGTCCTTGGGCAAGTTGCTGCCTGCTCTGGGCCTTAGGAATTTCTTTCCTTCCTCTTTGCTTTTTCTCTTCCTTGAACACATGCAGCATAGGAGGACTAGAGAGGGCATGGAAGGTGAGGAACCACTGCCATCTTTGCCCTCATGAGGAGGGGCTTGCAGAACAGCAGGGCACCCAGGGAAAGTGCCCTCCATCTGGATTTTACCATCCAACCTGTGCAAGGAGAGGAGGTGACTGGTGGGGGGAGGGCAGTCCAGAAGGGAGCCCCACCTCTGGGCCCAGCTCACAGGTATCCAGCCCCTGCCCACCACTGCTGGCCCCCAGAGACCCTCTGCTCTCAGGGAGCCTCTCCCTCAGCACCCATCAAAGAAATTCTGCTTAATAAAGAAGCTGAGACAAGAAAACTACAACCTACCCCAACCCTGATCCCACCCCCATTCCAGGCCAGTGGCCCAGAACTCAACATGCAGGATCCCTGGGTGGGACCGGAACGAGGAGATCCTATTGCTCCTGTCCAAACCAGCCCCCCTTCCACCAGCAGACAGGAAGGTGACCCCCTCCCTTCCAGTTCTGCATCCCTTTGATGCACCAAGGCAGGAGGATTATTTCAAAGCTCCCAACCCCCTCCCAGCCAGATTGTAGCTTTCTAATCAGAATTCCCCAGTCCCTCTTGAGGGATGTCAGGAAGAGCTGGGACATTCCTAAGTCTCCTGTGGACCATGGTCCCTGTCCAGGGCTGGAGCCAGGGGGAGCAGAAGACAGTTCTAACCAGCTAGGGAGGGAGAGTGTTTGGCAGAGCCAGAACCAAGAGCTGGCACCATGGAGGCCTTTCTGCAAGGGATGGGGGAGCACCTCTGGCTTTCCCCAAATTCAGAGGCCTCGGTGCCTCAGGTGACCCAAAATGAAAAAAACTTGTCTTGGAGATTTTGACAAAAGAGCAGAATTGGGTGGAATGAGGAGGGAAAATCTCCCAGCAGGACAGAGGATCCTTCTAGCCAGGTCCTCCCCAGCTTGTTCCTGGGCTGCAGAAGAGGACTCTGCCCTGACGACTAAGAGAGATGAATCACAGGTGTGTGTAGAGCGGGGCCAGGTAGCACGTGTCCCCAGCAGAACCAGCCCAGCAGCCCTGTCAAGCCGGCTTCGGCACTGACGCACAGCTGGGCACCCTTCCGGATCAATGCACACCCACCCCCATCCTGCCAGCCTCGAAGGGCAGGGGGGTGCTGGGGAGGGGGGGGGGGGGGGGCACGGGGCGGATGTCTGAACTGGCACAGACTCTGCAAAACTTGGCTTCCCTGCCGCGCCGCAGCCCCCCCACGCCCCGCCACCGTCAGTGTTGCCAGCACCTTGTCTCCCTCCCCAAGTCTTTTTATCTGATTCTGGAGCGGGAACTCTGAACCTACTCTGGGGATCCCATGTTTGCACAGAGGATGGGGGTGGGATTTGGGAGCTGGAAAGAATTGTGCTTGGTTTTTACTCTCTATTCCCACCCAGATTAGGAGGATCTGACTGTTCTGCGTTATCTCAGACAGTTGGCCCTGGTGCTGGTGAGGAGGGGATGCCCCTGAAAGTCTGGGCAGGGGCATTCAGGCCCTCACAACAGCAGCATTTTACTTTTATCACTGCTGGCATTGGTGGCCAACAGCTTCCCCCTCCTCTCCCTGAGGGTCCAGCAGTCCACAGTCCCACCTGACCCAAACAGCTACTACTACTGCCCCTCTCGTGGGAATAGCTACCATTCCCAGAGCTGGACAACTCATGGCTTAGTCACTGGGGCCAGGCTGGCTCGATCCAGCCCAGGCCTCCCCAGCTCCAGCCGCTGCCATTGCTGCCAATGAGCTGTAGTCAGCAAGACTGAGCACACAGAAGTGGATTAAAGCCAGGAAGGAATTACTTTCCATTCTCACCAGATGCCCCAAGGCAGAAAAAAAAAAAAAAAAAAACCCAGACTAACAAGTACTGGGGAGAGCAGGAGGTTGGGGACAGACAAGGCTCTTTGAGGACTCACCTATACAGACCTAGGAAGTGACCCCAAGGGCAAGGACCTAGTTGCAGCTCAGACTAGCAAAATTTGAAATTAAATCTGCAAGGACCAGCTGGTATCAGGGGCAAGTATGAGCCAGAGGATGAGAGGAGGGGAGGAGAGTAGGAGGAGAAGGGACACCCCCCCCCCCCGCAAAAAATGGCAGAGATCAGGCAACAGCTGAGGGTTCAACTCCTTCCATAATTTCCACCAGCCATCCCATAAACACACAAACTAATTTTTAGAAGAGAGCTTACTTTGCAAACTCAGCTTCAAGGTACATCCCCTGTCTCCTCCCACCCACCCATACCGAAATCTTGGACCATCCCTGGGGCGAGGTAAGGAGAGGAAAATGCCAGCCAGAGTTAGAGCTACAGTATCATCAGTCTTTAATAACTTATAAGTAAATGCTAAAAAATAGGTAATAATAATACAGAGGACACACACACAGTTTATAAAAACAGTTGCGGATGTACAAATGTGGGGAGGGATTCTTGGCACTTTCACACAGACACAAAAAGAAAGACTATTGTGACTGGCACCCCTAGAAAAGCAGCCTGGGGAGACTCCCCAGTTGGAGGAGGGGGTGGGACAGAGATAATCCTCATTCATCCCAAATGCATTCTCCAAGCAACTTTTCTTTGCCCCAAAACACATCTAATCAAAAAGCCAGAGAAGCAAAATAAGAAACAGGGTCGAGGTAGAGTGACAGTTTACATTTAAGCCTCCACAGCTGCAGGCCCCGCTCCTCTGGAGGTCAGGAGGGAGAGGTCAGAAGCCATCCCTTCTCCCATCCCCCTCCCCAACGCTGCACCAAAACAGGACCCCCAGTGTGCCCCTCAGTCCTTCATTGAGGTGGACAGGTCCTGCACCAGGGGCTGAGCGAGGGGCCACGAGCTCTGCCTGGCTGTCCAAGTGTGCAGACCCCTACTGGTGAGGAGGGCGGCCTCAGGTCACCGTCTCTTCTTGCCTACCCTGGCCGCCTTCTTCCTCTTGAGGATCATCTCATACAGGCGCTCAAGGCCAGGCTGCAGGCCCAGCCCATTCACAGCACTGCAGCCCTGCACGTGGGTGAGTGTGGCAGCAGCCAGCTCTCGGACTGCCAGTCTCTTCTCCACCTCGGCTGCGCTCAGTGCCCCAGGCTGATCCTGCTTGTTGGCCAGCACCAGCACAGGCACACCCTGGTTGTCCGAGGCCCGGCTGATTCGGTGTAGCTCCACCTTGGCCTCCTCCAGGCGCTCCACCTCTGCAGCATCCACCACAAACACCAGCCCATCTGTCCGGCGTGTGTAGGAGCGCCACAGTGGTCGCAGCTTCTCCTGTCCCCCGACATCCCACACTTGGAAGGTGATGCCACGGGAGCCCCCCAGGGGCACCCGGATCTTCTCTGTGTTAAAGCCTTTAGTGGGGACACTCTGCACAAACTCTTTGAACTTGAGGCGGTAGAGGAGGGAGGTCTTTCCAGCTGAGTCCAGCCCGACGACCACTACGTGCAGGGCCTGGAAGTGGGGCAAGAAGGAGGAGGCAGTGGGCGCCATCTCGGTCAAGTGGTTCCCCATGGTGAGCTCCGGCTGAAGTGCAGGTCTTGGGGCTCACGGTAGAGGCTGGGTGATCTGAACAGGGAAAGGTCACGGGAGAAAAAAGGAGGAGACGTTTAATAATAAACATGAAACGTGCAACTTCTTGACCCTTTCCTAAATCAGTCGGCATTGCTTCCTTTTTAAAATTCGTTTTCTTTTTTTTGAAGCAGCCGCAGGTGTAACAGAGGCGCTCCCCGCTGCCTGGGGGCCCTGACAGGGGCGATGAGACCTAGAGAAACCCCCAGGTCCCGGGACACGGAGGTGGGGCCGAGGCCTCGATCCGGCGGATGGTCAGCTTCCAGCGTCCCCTCGCCGAGGGTGTGGAGCGGCCGCAGACGCCGCGACCCCTATCTCCCGGGCGACAATCCTCGCGGGAAGGGGCAGGTCGGGCAGCATCCCCAATTAAGAGTTAGGGTGCAGGTGCTGAGACCGGAGAGCGAGGCCCGCTCCCAGCCGCCCTCCACATCCCCAGGCTGTTGACACGCCCCTCCGTACACCGCGACCCCCTCCCGAGCGCCCCGCGACACTCTCTGCCCGCTTTCCTCCCATCGCCGACGGCAGCTCGCCAGGCCCCGCGCCGAGGCCGCCTCTTTGCCTCCCGCCTGCCGCGCTCACCCCACGCCGCTCCGGGCCGGACGACCGAGCCGCCAGGACAGCCTCCAGCTCGGCCTGCAGCGCGCCGGCACTGCGGGGCGCTCCTGGGCGGCCGCCTTAAAGCCCGCGCGTGACGTCACGCGACGCGGGCCAATCAGCGGCCCCGAGGCGGAGGGGCGGGGCGGGGCGTGGAGATGTGCGCGCGGCAGCCCAGCAGCACCGTGATGGAGGTCTGCTCAATCGGTGGCCGTTTTATTTGACCTTTTCTACCATATTCTAACATTTGGAATTCAAGTCGGCATTAATGGTAGGAAGGGCAAAAGGAACATGCGTGGCAGCGTTGACTCAGGAGGAGAGGTGACCACCCCGCACACACACTCCCACCGCCGGGGTCTACTCAAGAGATGCGGACGAGTCTTCCTCCTTTATCTTTCCTAATTCAGGGTTCAAACCTGTGTGAACCTGGAGCCCCATAAAATAGCCTCAACCCATTACCCTTCTTGATCCTCACAACAGCTGTGAGTTAGGGCCTGGTGTAGTCTGCGTTTTATGGGTGAAGAAAGCTTCAAAGGATTCAATGACTTGTCTAAGGTCACACGTAGCTAGTAAGTGGCTGAGCAAGGATCCGTCTGAATCCAGTGCCTGGGCCCCTCACCACTTAGCCATCATCCATCCTCTGTCATCAGGGAGGCATCCTCAGCAGAAATCCCTCAGTTGCTGGTCAGAGTGCCAGCCAGGAGGACACACACCCCCTACACACACCACCACCACCACCACCAGGACCTCCCTTGCTCAAATAGATAAAGACAGAATTCTTCACTCCATAGGGTGTTTACTGACCACATTCATACCGTGGGCCCTATCTCTGAGCCAGAGAGCCTGTGGGGATATAGAGGATGTGCAGGCCACAGGGCCTGGCCTCAGAGGGCTTACACTCTAGCGAGAGACAAGACTCGCCAGTGACCCGGAACGTTGGGCCCTCATAAATCGTAAGATAGCCACTTGTAGGACTTCAGAGGAGGGAGAGAAAGTGCCAACTAGAAGCTTCTGGAAAGGTTTCTAGAAGTTAATTAGTCCCATATAGGATCGGTTAAGAGGGGGACAGGACTGGGTGGCATCTCCCCAGTCACTGCAGCCTGATACAGTCTGGGCAGCCCTGAAGAGGAGGAGATGTCACAAAGGGGCGGTGTGACCCAAAGGATAACAGTGATACCCTCCCTTCAGGGAGGTGGGTAAAATTGAAGGAGGGGCGGGGGATCAAAGGAGAATGAAATGGTAACTAATATTTCCATCTTTACCTGGAGGCTGCATTCTTGCGTTTATTATGTGGTTAACCTTTTAAAGGCTATATATGAGGGGGATTGGAAAAAGGGGAGGGGAAGTCATTGGCAGGCAGGAGGGCCAAGCTCCTGCCCACCAGCTTCCCATCCGTTTAGCAGCAGCCCGCCTTGCCACCTCCTTCTTCCCCTCCCTGCTACAAGCCCAGCCACCTGGTTTCCCCAGCCATGCAGGGAGCCTCCCGGAATCCCCGAAGAGATCAAGACCTTAGGAAATTAGTTTGTTACACCGCCACGGGGGCGGGGGAGGGTAGCTTGCAGCAGGAGCTGAGGCACGGAGGGGGAGCTGAGCACAGTGAGTTAGGAGAGGGGAAGACAGAGCAGGCCAAGGGGTTGGGAACCATCACCCTGTTGAGTGGCCACTGCATGCCAGGCTCTGGTCTAGGAACTTTGCATACTTTAACACACAACTCAACCCAGGAAGTAAGTATGGTTATTCTTTTTTGTTGTTGTTAAGATTTTATTTTTTATTTTTTCTCCCAAAAGCCCCCCGATACATAGTGGTGTATTTTTAGTTGTGGGTCCTTCTAGTTGTGGCATGTGGGACGCCGCCTCAGCATGGCCTGATGAGCAGTGCCATGTCCGTGCCTGGGATTCGAACGGGCGAAACCCTGGGGCGCAGAAGCGGAGTGCGCGAACTTAACCACTCGGCCACGGGGCCGGCCCAGTGTGGTTATTCTAAAGAGAAGAAACCAAGCGCAGAAAGGCTGGGTAATCTGTCCGAGGTCACCCAGCTAGAAATTGGCCAAACTTGGCTTTGAAAAAGTGTTAGAATGTCTGTGAAACTAAAAACACACAGAAACTGAAAACACCCAGATTGTCCCGTGTTTCTTCCACAATCTTTGAAACTTCTTTAACATTTCTCCTATATCTCCTGAGCCTCACACCCAAGACGGAAATTGTCACTAGATTATCTGATAAAGGAGATGAAACTGGCAATCCCACCCCCTCCTGCATCTTTTGTGTCTGCCAGGGAAGGTGTTGATGAACAAATGGGGAGGAGGAGCAGGGCAGGGAGGGGTGAAGGAAGGGGCCCAGCTTGTCAGGGCGGCACCAGGCTGTGGGCCTACCCCAAGGCATCTCCTGTAAATGGGAACTCCAGTCCCCACCCCAGCCCACCCCAGCCTCGGCCCCAGGGAGCCTTCCTCCAAACGGCCGTTTTCTTTCCTGGCAGCCTCACCTCTGCAGCCCTTTCTCTCCACAAGATCACAGCCCGGGACCTGGCGCTGGGGTGGGGGTGGGGGGGATTCCCTGAGGAGAACATTGGAGCATTCACACACTGAGCCATCATACGTGGAGTGCATGCTAGGCGCCAGGCACCGCCCTAAGTTCTGAGCCTACAGCCCCGAGGGAGATGGATAAGGACTTGGCCCCGTGGAGTGTACATTATAGGGGGGAGTGGGGAGAGACAGGCGGTGAATAAAGACGGTAATTTCAGAGGGCGGTGCATGCCATCAAGGAAAATAAGGCAGGGAGGTGTGCTGGAGAGCGACGGGGGCGAGGGAACTACTTCAGATTGGAGGGGGGGGTGCTCAGGAAGCCCTCTCCAGTTGGTGACATGAGAGCCAAGGTTCAAGTGACAAGCATTCAGGGAAGTATTCCAGACAGAAGGACAGACCAGCTGGGACTACCGGCTTCCTCCTGTTGGCTCCCCAGCCGGATGATACTGCAGCTGCTGTGTCACGGTTCCTCACCGGAGCCTTCTCCCCTCCAGCCTCAGCCCTGAGCCCTGAGCCCAGGAGCTGCTTCTTCTCGCCTGCATCTCTGCAGGGCCCAGCCCCGGGCCTGCACACAGAGGGCAGTCGGGAAATCTTGTGTGAATTGCTGAGTGCAGGGTGGAAGGATTAAAGGTCCTCGGAGTTCCCGGAGCACGGGAACCAAACGTCCACCGGAGCCTGGCTTGCCCTGCTCTGCGGGCCTTGAGCCCTGGGCGGTTGTGTGAATGCGCCGTTGCCCAGGAATGCCTATAAAGCTCTGCGTTTCTAGGCAAGGTCTGGTAGTATTGAACTCTCAGGGGAAGGAGGGACTTCTGGGAGGAGAAAGACAGAAGCCAGCGGTGGGGATGACACTGGAGAGAGAGGCCCCCTCAAGGCCTGGCGGGCTCAGCCCTGGGCTGAGAGTCATCAGGAGTCCTGTCCCTCACTGTCGACTGCTTGGAAAAGTCACTTCCCCTGGAGCCTGGTGTCCTCAGTTCCTAACAAGAGGCTTAGATGTTTCCAGGTCCCGTCCCCCGCAACAGCTCACGCTATGGAGTAGCGGAGGGGAGGGGACGGAGGGAGCTCACCTAGGAAGTGGTTGAGGATGTCCTTGTCTCCACAGCATCCTAACCAGGTACCTGTCTGGGCGCCCAAAGGAAGGGAGGCGAGGAGTCTGCGGGGAGGAGAGGGGGTCGGGGGAGTGGATGCCAAGGAGCAGCTTCCGCTTAGGAATCACAGAGACCCATTTGGCAAACCCACTTTGTTGCCTCAAGAATAAAACGGAGAAGACACAACCTACTTCTGAGAAGGGGTGTGGAAGAAAGGCGTGTGTGTGAAAGGGTCCCATGGGTGCCTTCTCCTCTACCAGGGGCCCTTTCAGAGGCAGCCCTCCCCAAACCGAGTCCAGGGCCCAGCCAGGGGCTGGAAAGAAGCCGATGCCGCCCCCTGGTGGCCGTGCTTGTCACTGCCTGATTCCTGAAGAAAAGTGCAGGGGCAGGGGCTTCAGTGATACAGGCGCCTTGGCCTCCTTCTGGAGTCTTCCTTTCAGACGGGGCCTTTCCTACAGTTCGGGGTTCTGAATGCAAAATCCAGCCTCTGCAAGCGGAGGTGAGATCAGATTTAAATGAACATCATTTGAGCAGAAAATCTAAATTCACTTACATTTCCCACACTTTTACGGAGAGCCTGCCGATCGGTGCTGGGAACACGGAGGCAGGCGGAGCGGCAGGGCCAGGAAGGTCAGGAAGGGCGCAGGTGCTGCCGCGTTGCGGTGTCTGTGGGGACAGATCCACGTGGGGACGGATGTCCGGCGTCCGTCTGCACGAGAGCCTGGCGCCGAGGGGCGGCCGTGGCTGCAGGAGGACTTGGGTGGTCAGCGAGAAGCAGCAGCAGGAGCCCCGGCAGGGACACAGTGCCCGGGGAGCAATGGCGAGGGGGAGGAACAACCGAAGCAGAGCGAGGCAAAGAGGTGAAGCCGGGGGAGAGGGCCAGGCCAGGCTCCTCAGGGAACAGGAGGACCGCCCCGGTGTCCACGCTGATGGGCTCCTCAGAGCCTTCACAACAGGGGCAGTCCCCAGTGACCTTCAATATCCTATGCGGACTGTTTTGTTTGATAGGAGCTTTCTCTGCCAAGTCACCCATCTTGTCTCGCATACACTGAGAGGGAATGCAGCTTCGAATAGTGGTCCCGAAATTTGAGAGTACATCAGAGTCATCCGGAGGACTTGATGAAACCCAGATTTCTGGGCCCCACTTCCAGAATTTCTAATTCAGTCGGTCTCGGGCTCATGGGCCCGAGATTGTGCATTTCTAACAAGTTCTCAGGGGATACCGATGCTGCTGGTCCGGGGACCACGCTGAGGACCACTGGCTTGGCAGATGAGTTCCCATGCCGGCTTTAACATTTCTCGGTGAGCCCTTGGGCCAGTTACTTTCCTCTCCCAGCCTCAAGCTCTTCATCGGTAAAAACGGGATGGTAACATTTATCTCATGGGGGTATTATGAGAATTAAATAAGGCAAAACGTGTGAAGTACTCAGCAAAGGCCTTGACCTGTGCCAAGTCCTCTATGCGTGGCAGCTGTACTAACGGTGGGCACTGAGTTTATCGCAACCAATGACAAAAAACGTTGGCCCAAGAAGCCCGTTTAATGTGGAATATCTTCCTCAGATAGCATACAGAGGGACACGTACGAATTGACCCCCGACTGCCGCTTCTCTTCCAACGTATGTGCCTTCCGGCACTGCCTCTCCAGCTCGAATGTGCACGCGAATCCTCCGTGACCTTATCAGGAGGCAGTTTCAGGTTGAGTGGGTGTGAGGGACTGAACCGTGTCCCCCAAAGTTCGTACGCTGAAGCCCTAACCCTACCGCGACAGTATTTGGAGGTGAGGCCTTTGGGAGGTGTTAGGTTTAGACGAGGTCTTGAGGGCGGGGCCGTCGGGCTGGGATTAGTCCCCTTAGAAGCAGAGGCCCCAGAGAACTTGTTCCATCTGCATCACACGAGGACAGCATGTACCGGGGGGCTTTGGGGAGAAATAGGAAAAATAAAACCTTTTAACGTTGTGTTTCGTTTTGTTTTGAGGAAGATTAGCCCTGAACGAACATCTGCTGCCAATCCTCCTCTTTTTGGCTGAGGAAGACTGGCCCTGAGCTAACATCTGTGCCCATCTTCCTCTCCTTTTTTATATGTGGGACACCTGGCACAGCATGGCTTGACAAGCGGTGCGTAGGTCCACACCCGGGATCCAAACCGGCGAACCCCAGGCCACCAAAGCAGAACGTGTGAACTTAACCACTGTGCCACCAGGCCGCCCTGAAAAATAAAATCTTGGGGAAAAAAGAAGAACCACTTTTTCTTTTCATGAACTGTCCGTGCCTGGCCTTTCCTCATTTCTTCTCTACTGTACAGTTGGTCTTTTATACTTGTCTCCGGGAGCTCTTTATGTGTTAGGAAGAAAAGTGCTTTTTCCGTGCTTTGGGTTGCAAGTATTCCTTTTCTTTTTCTTTTTTTTGATTTTCTTTTTCCTTTTTCTCCCCAAAGCCCCCCGGCACATAGTTGTACTTTTTTTTTTAGTTGTGGGTCCTCCTAGTTGCGACACATGGGACGCCGCCTCAGCACGGTTTGATGAGCGGTGCCATGTCCGTGCCCAGGATCCGAACCGGCGAAACCCTGGGCTGCCCAAGCGGAGCGCGCGAACTCAACCACTCGGCCACGGGGCCGGCCCCGCGAGTATTCTTTTTCCTTTTTCAAGATTTTATTTTTTCCCTTTTTCTCCCCAAAGCCCCCCGGTACATAGCTGTATATTCTTAGTTGTGGGTCCTTCTAGTTGTGGCACGTGACGCCGTCTCAGCGTGGCTCGATGAGCGGTGCTATGTCCCCGCCCAGGATTCGAACCGACCAAACACTGGGCCGCCTGCAGCGGAGCATGAGAACTCAACCACTCGGCCATGGGGCGCCCCCCCCCTCCCCCCGACCCCGCAAGTATTCTTGTTTTGTCACTGATCACCTGTAACGTGATGTGACACACCTGGCTGGGAGCTGGGAGCAGAGACGGGCCAGACACCGTTCCTGCCCTCGGGGAGTTGCCGACCCAGGCTTGAGACTAAGACACCTGCCCCAACGGCCAGGAGAACAGGCAGGACAAGGAGGAGGCCCGCGAGAGATGAACAGGGTAGCGGGGTTCAGACCGCAGCAACCCCCTTCTCAGGGAAACCAAAGTCTGAGCAGAAGATGGTCTGAGACACGCAGAGCTGAACAGGGATCCTGGGATGGGGAGGCCCGAAGAGTCGTGTCAGGAGCAGGCTGAGCACGTGAGATGTCGTCTCATTTGACCCTCCTCCTTTCCTTCCACAAATATTCCTCAAGCGCCAAGGCCGTGCCGAGCACCGTCCCAGGTGCTGGGGACGGAGGAGCAAACAGAGTCTCTGCCGTCGAGGCGAGAAGCAGATAGGCCAACACCGTCGGTACAGTTGCGAATCTAACTGTGCGCCTGTGTGCCCGCACGGCCGTGTCTGTAGTCCTCTCTGTGCCGTGGGATGATCGCGGGCGTCCGGAACGACTCGGCAGCTGGCAGGAAAATAAAGCCAGGGAAAGTGGGACGGGAAGCAGGGATGCCCGGGGCGGGCAGGGGAAGACTCTTCACAACACCGTAAAACGGATGTTCTCTCCATGTGACCGACGGGCGGGGACTTTTCCTAGAGCGCACTTATCACGAGATTCCCATATGCCTGTCGTTTCCACGGGTAGCTTCACAAGTCCCCGAAGCGGAGAGCTGTTATCATGATCCCCTTTCTGTAGTTTAAAAAAAAGGAGGGCCAAAGCGGTTAACGGGCTGCTCGAGTTCCAATCCTGCCCTCGCCTCGAATTAGCTGTGTGACCTTAGGCAAGTTGCTCAGCCTCTATGAGCTTCAGTCTGGAACCGTGCTTTCCCCTAGAAATATGGCAGTGACGGGAGTAATTTTAAATTTTCTGTGTGGCCACGTTAAAACATAAAATAAAGAGAAACAGGTGAATTACGTTGAATATTTTATTGAACTCAATACATCCAAATATCACTTCAATATGTAACCAATATTTTTTTTTTTTTTTTTGAGGAAGATTAGCCCTGAGCTAACTACTGCCAATCCTCCTCTTTTTGCTGAGGAAGCCTGGCCCTGAGCTAACATCCGTGCCCATCTTCCTGTACTTTATACATGGGACGCCTACCACAGCACGGCGTGCCAAGCAGTGCCATGTCCACACCCGGGATCCCAACCAGCGAACCCCAGGTCGCTGAGAAGTGGAACGTGTGAACTTAACCACTGCGCCACCGGGCCGGCCCCTGTAACCAACATTTTTAAAATTGAGATTTTAAACGTGTTTACAACGTGTATGCTAAGTCTTCGAAATCCCATGTGTATTTTACACTTCCAGCCATCTCCAGGAATCACATTTATAGGACCGACCCCATTTCCAGTGCTCCAGAGCTACACGTGGCTGTGACAGTTCAGGTCAATAGGACGGGGGGTGGATAATAACAAGGCGGGGATCAGAGTGGAGTAAAACGAGTGAGGCACCCGCCTTGGCAACAAGATTTAAGGGAGCGCCAAAGACCCAGTAGTCAAGATAAATATCTCGATTATCTTATAATCAAGAGAAGATTTATTTATCAAGAGAAATAAATATTATTAAAAGAGAAGTAAAACATGATTTATCTTGCTTACTGAAGATTGGGGCGGGGGCACTCCCGTCAATCCCTCCCTCCCCCAAGGAGAGTGCCTCCCCGGCCTCCCCCTACTCCTGGCCCTAGATACTGACAACAACAATACCCACCTCACCGGCCCTCGGCCCTCGAGGGAATTAACTGCGCTAATACACGGAGAGCCCTCAGCCCAGGGGCTGGCATCCGGAGGGCTCGGGCAGCACCTGCCATCAGGCTTCCCGTGCTGCAGAGTGAAACGACCGACGGGGCTTCAGTCTTACACCCACGATACCGCCTAGTTCTTCTGAGACCAGATGAAAGCAACATCAACTCCCCCGCTACACGGAACCTCTCTTAGGAGGGCGGACGGGAAAGGCTGAGCGGGCAGCCGGCGGTCTTCGCCACAGGGGGAACCTTTACCCCAACTTGGCCAGAGGCCTTAACGCATCGACGGGCCTTGATGCCCAGAGCATCCCCGGCAGTCGCCTCTCCTGTCTGGTGTCCTGCCGCCCCTGGCCAGATCTTCCCTTCTTCACCCCCGCATCGGGCCAGCAGCCTCCTAACTTCTTCTCTGATTCAGTCCCTCTTGCGCATCTTTAATTCAGCGAGCAAACCTTTGCGGAGCATCTCCTACCCGCGGGGCGCCGGACCGGTGCTGGGATACAGAGAGAAGCACTGATGAGGGTCACCGCACTCGATGATCTCCGATTTCCGCGGCAGGGACAAAGGATTGCCAGAAAGGGTGGTGAACGGTGCCCTCGAAATGAATTACCGGGTGGGATGAAATACGTAGGAAGGCCGCTACCGAGACTGGGGGCGGGGGCGGCAGGGCCCTTAAGGCAGGCTTTCTGCAAGAAGTGACAGCCAAGCAGGGTGCAGAGTATCTGCCAGGTGAGGAAGAGCTGTAGGGAAACCATGTCCCAGGCACGGGGAGCTCGAGGGACGCAGCCCAGGACACGGTTCCTCCCCAGAAGCACCCAGAGACGCAGGTGCCAGAGGCGGAGAGAATCCATCCGGCCGCCCCGCCCCCAGACACGCCTCCCCGCCCCTCCCCACCGCCGGCCCTGCGCCCTCCGCCCTCCGCCCTCCGCCCTCCGCCCTGCGCCCTGCGCCCTGCGCCCTGCGCCCTCCGCCCTCCGCCCTCCGCCCTCCGCCCTGCGCCCTCCGCCCTCCGCCCTCCGCCCTCCGCCCTGCGCCCTCCGCCCTCCGCCCGGCGCGCAGGCTGGCCCCGCCGCTCGGGGGGACGCCCCCAAGACCTTCGGCTCCCTGAATCGGTGAGCCCCTCCTCCGCCGCCTCCCAAGCTCGTCTTTCCGCCCGCGGACACCCGATGTAACACGATACAGTCCGGGCGTTTCCGGTGAAGCCGTCTCGCGACCCCGTGTGCCTTCGGGAAACTGTCCGCCGCCAGCTGCCTTCCTCAGGCCCTCTTGCCGCCCGGCCTTCGCGGCCGCGGTGCTGTCTTTTCTCTCCGTTGGCACGAAAGAGAAGCCCAGCTCCCGCTGAGGGCGCGCGGAGGCGGCCCGGGAGGTACGGCGGGCCCGCCGTAGCCACGCCTCCTCGGGCGGGAAAGGGCGGGGCATGCAGATTCAGAATGGCGTTTCCGTCCCAGAACGACGGGGCAACAACAGGTAGGTAAGTTCTCTTTAAAAATCCGGAGGATTGAAAATCTGCACCAGAGCCGACTGTGTGGTGAATTCTCAGAGGATTGTCGCAGAAGCAAAGGAAGTGAGACCTGGGCTGAGCGTCCGGCGACTCACCGTGAGTTGAAAGTGCGTGGCAGGAGGCCGGCGGCGGGGAGGCCTGGGCAGCGAGTATCGCTTCTCGGCCTTTTGGCTAAGATCAAGTGTAGTATCTGTTCTTATCAGTTTAATATCTGATACGTCCTCTATCCGAGGACAATATATTAAATGGATTTTTGGAGCAGGGAGATGGAATAGGAGCTTGCTCCGTCCACTCCGCGCATCGACCTGGTATTGCAGTACCTCCAGGAACGGTGCACCCCCTCGGGGGAATGACAGGGTTTATAAAGAAAGATTGTGAGCGTTTCCGGTTTTCTATTCTGCGAGAGACGTAAGTGTGCGCCACGGCTGTGTTTTTGTTTTCCTGTTTTGCGTCTTGAACGACGGAAAAAATTTGTTTCTCGACACTTACCGAGGCCGGAGCTCTGTGTGGGTGTGGGTGTGAGTGTGGGTAGTCCCGCAGCTTAATTGTGCACTTTGTTTTGTGCTGCTGTTCGGCGGTCTTCACGAACAGCGCCATACTGAGCGAGGCTCAGTGCAGTGCTTTGTCGGCTCAGCGCAAAACCTAAGGGATGTCACTTCCTCCTGCCTTAGACTTTGGTCTTTTCTGCCCTTTTCCTTCACCTCTCCCCGAATGCTGAAATCCTGCATTTTCTGCAAGAATTTCTTCTCTCTTCTGTCTCCACGCTCTTCCTGTACTCGTTAAAATGCTGCGGGCAGGGTTTTGACGGGGTTCAAGACAGGCTGCCCCAGGACGTGGCGCTCTGGTATCCGAGCTGAAGACGGACAAAGGCTCGGAAGACTCAGGAAGAACATTTGACCTTCCCCCCAAACTGCTTAAAAGAATTTAACGGAGAAGGCTGTTGATGAACATAATCCGTAACCAATCTGTAAATGACAATGTGGGTGAGTATATTCTGAGCTAAAATGTCAGGACCGTGGCCCACAGCCTTCCCGAAGGAAGAAAGGGCGCCGAAGAAGTGGGGTGTACAGAGTCGTTGTATACCCCCAAAGAGGATGTTTCACGTGTGATTGAAATGTCCCTTTTACAATAGTCGTGAGGCTGCTCTGTGGGCACAGCGATTGATGGACACAGCCGGTAGGTCTGCTGTCTCGGTGGACACAGCAGGGTGGCAGGTCTGTAGTCTCTAGCTGGGTGGTCACTGGTGAGCTGGGTGCTCAAAGGTGAGCGCAACAGTCAGTTCCTAGCCTAGGGAGAGATGCTTATCCTTAAGGAAATGCCAGTGTGGGCGGAAGTTGCACCTTTATCTTAAGGGCCTTCGTTCTTGCCGTGTTTAAAGCAGATCTACAATGCATGCTCAATGGCCACGTCAGGCCCTTTTGGAAAAACCAAAGTCAGGCCGAATTAGGTTTACACCAAATGGCTTCCTCGTATACTCCACTATATCCTATTGCTTACCATCTCTATTTGTCAAGGCCTGTTCCAGGAAGGAGCTAGAACCATAAGATAGCTATAGTATAATGAAAAATAGGTGTGGTAGAAAGGCAACAAGCAGCCCATTTGGGGCCCAGCAAAAACTTGGTTGACAAACGTTTGCATTGCCGTCTCCAAGGAAATTGTCTTCCTCCCCTCTGAAATCCCAAACCACTACCCCCATCCTCCTCCTTTGCCTTTAGCTCAAGATGCATACTAAGGTGGCAGCTTCGCCCATTCTGGCGAGCTGCTCAGGTTGCCTGGGTTTCTCCCAAGTATACATGTTAATTAACCTTTGATTTCCTCCTGGTAACCTGCCTTTTAAAAAATTTGACCAGCCACGAGAACCTTAGGGAAAAGAAGAGGGCGGGGAGTGGAATTCTTCCTCTTCCGCCGCCATTTCCCGACTGCCCTTCCAGGGGATGTCTCTCCCACATCCATCATTCAGTAGGAACTAGAAAGGGACGGTGTCCTTGCTCCCTCTTGCTGCTTCCAAGACCGTTCTCACACCAGCCTCAGAACGGAACAGTGGGGCCCGCCCGGTGGCGCAGGGGTTAAGTGCGCACGTTCCGCTTCGGCCGCCCGGGGTTCGCCGGTTCGGATCCTGGGTGCGGACATGGCACTGCTTGTCGAGCCATGCTGTGGCAGGCGTCCCACCTATAAAGCAGAGGAAAATGGGCACGAATGTTAGCTCAGGGCCAGTCTTCCTCGGCAGAAAGAGGAGGCTTGGCAGCAGATATTAGATCAGGGCTAATCTTCCTTAAAAAAAAAAGGAACAGAAACAGGAGCTTCAGTCTCACGTCTTCCGTCTCTACTCCCCGTGTCCCTCCTTGTTGCACTCGCTGGCCTCCACAGCACTCCAATTAATTCCTTCAAGATGTTAATTCCTGGCTTCTCTTGATTTCTCTAACGTTGCTCCTGTCCCAATGTTTCCTGATCTCAATGTCCCACCCCCAAAAGACGATCGTTACCGAGCAGCTCCCGCTGAGAGCCACAAAGATCCAACCTGGAACCGAGGCAAAAATTATGGGCTTCTCACTTCCTTGCGTGTTGACTGTGCCCGGGATTTCATTTATACAGGTGACTGAGTGACAACAAGGAGAGGTCAGCACCGTTGAA